>NW_013673427.1:5745-8701 GCF_000517525.1 Limulus polyphemus
TTTGTATTGAGTGATTCCCAGACACAAGGTTTATATTCAACTTTGTACTGAGTGATTCCCAGACACAAGGTTTATATCTAACTTTGTACTGAGTGATTCCCAGACACAAGGTTTATATTCAACTTTGTATTGAGTGATTCCCAGACACAAGGTTTATATTCAACTTTGTACTGAGTGATTCCCAGACACAAGGTTTATATCTAACTTTGTACTGAGTGATTCCCAGACACAAGGTTTATATTCAACTTTGTATTGAGTGATTCCCAGACACAAGGTTTATATTCAACTTTGTACTGAGTGATTCCCAGACACAAGGTTTATATTCAACTTTGTATTGAGTGATTCCCAGACACAAGGTTTATATTCAACTTTGTATACACTAACAACTCCTAATTTAACGTTTATAGTTAACTTTCTGCAGACTAACAGTTTCTAGTGTTTATGGTTAACTTTTTTGTAGAGTACAAGCTCCAAACGTTTATATTTAACTTAGTATAGACTAACAGCTCTAAACGTACCATTTATTTTTAACTTTGTATAGACTAACAGCTTCAAGCCCACCGTTTATATTTAACTTTGTATTGACTAACAGCTTTAAACGTACCGATTAAATTTAACTTGTATAGACTAACAGCTCTAAAAGTACCGTTTAAATTTAACTTGTATAGACTAACAGCTCCAAACCTACCGTTTATATTTAACTTTGTATAGACTAACAGCTCTAAACCTAACGTTTATATTCAATTCTTAAATATTAAAACAAGGTCTTAATTTGATTTCACTGCTTTTTCATATTGATAATTTCAGAAGAAATGCTTAACGTTAATTGTGAATTATCCGCAAATTCCTGACTAATTTACGTAAGTAACCATGTCAAAGATATTCCTTCTTAATGAAGAACGTCAGTAAATTTTAAATACACAATGTATATTTAAGTTATAAATTTCTGGACTTTGAATCGCCTAACATAAGATCCTATTACTCGTCTATTGTGAGGTTAACACAGGATCTATATGTGGCACCAAGAATCATATCTTCAACATATATGGTTTTCAATGCTTGATTTTGAACTTGCAGCAGAAATAAGTTTTAAATTATAATAAGAAATCAAGCATTGTGTTATTGGGAAAATATGATTTATTGATTGTTTCTAAATGCATTTGATTTGCGAGGTTTTCTTGTACTCAAAGGGTTAGATAGACAACGACAACAGTTGTTCGTGACCTAAATCTTGAGACATATTTTCCTTGACCTTAATTTCATTTGTGTTAATATTTCCAGAAAGTAAACAAGGACACAGCTCCATACCATTGAATGGCCATTGGTCAGAGAAACGACAAACTATTTGTTTAAAACAGCTTGGGTTTAACCTCGAGCACTGCTTTAAGACCTACCTTCACAATTTCTTAACAAATTTATGAAGATTTTGAAATATAATCCCATCTTTTCATTAATTTGATTGAAACGCTCTCCGCAAATGAATATAGTCAACATTTTAAATCAAAACTTTCGAAAGTCGTTGTTATAAACAAAACAAAAAACAGAAAAGATAAAATTGATGAAAAATTTGTACCAAACGATGCCCATTTTATTAATAGATTAAAGTTACTTTTTTTACATATTTAGCAGTTCTAAATTACTTAGTTGTTCGACGACATAAAACTGACATATAGAGATGTAGCCTAAATGTTTAATTTTCATCAAGATTTAAACAGTTATGTTTCTGTTATATCTAAATGTAGCGATAAGTGGTTAGGACTATATGGTTGAAACACCCATGCTCATTATATTTTAAGAAAGCGTTGTTGGTCAAAAGTGGGATTCTAGGATCAAGTTATAGTGCAGTGAAATGTAAATTGATTAACTTGTCACTTATTTTGAATTTAAACTACCATACTCTGTTCTTAATAGAGAACGCTCAGTAGCTGAGAGTAAGCGAATTTTGAAATTAGTTGTTTTTTGATCAAAACAGTGACGATGGAAAAAAAAGGTGAAAAGACCTTTTTTATATGTAATCTAAAATATAAAAAAATAAGCAAGATAAAAGCCGTATATAAACAATAAGTAGCAATAAGATAGTACTGTATATTAACTATGTTCATTTGTAATGTTCTTGTCAAGGCACCTACATCTTGAGGTTGCGAAAGGCTTAGGAGGTGTTGATACAGATCACATGTACTTACTGACTATTTAGAAATAGTGTTAAGACTCAATATTGGGTAACATTACAAAACAAAAGTAAAACTAAACATGGAATATTAAACTGATTAGATCAACATGTTACATCAATGAAAAGTTGCAGATGGGACTTATTTAAGTTTGCTATTTTTATATACCGTTTTTAAACACAAAAGTATTGAATTAGTAAAATCTCGAACGGTTGAAGACAGTGGAAAATAGCTTGAGATAATGACCACCTAAGTTTGTTATTTTTATATACCGTTCTTAAAATACAAGACCGCACCTAAATTTCATTTCGTTACTCATATTAGTAATCTTGCAAAACCGAATACATCACAACTTTTTATTCTCTTCTACTACTTAATAACATATTATATGGGATACGAGGATATTACCCCAAAATGTAAAGACGTTTGATTTTAAAACTTTGTATCAAAAATAGGCTTTTTGTGTCAAAAATAGTCTCGGGGAGGGGGACGAACTATTCATTTAACGTTGCCAGCTTCTGTCTGTATTATAATTGATACACATTTACAACTAACAGAATTGGCACTAGTCTCATTATTCTGTATTATAATTGATACACAATTACAACAAACAGAAATGACTCTAGACTCATTATTCTGTATTATAATTGATACACAATTACAACAAACAGAACTGGCTCTAGACTCATTATTCTGTATAATTGATACACAATTACAACAAACAGAACTGGCTCTAGACTCATTATTCTGTGTTATAATTGATACACAATTACAACAAACAGAACTGG
>NW_013673427.1:9306-17704 GCF_000517525.1 Limulus polyphemus
TAACGTGGTTAACCAACACCAAGGGACTCTGTATGTTGATAATCGATGCCAAAGGACGTTTAACGTGGTCAACCAACACCAAGGGACTCTGTATGTTGATAATCGATGCCAAAGAACATTTGATGTGGTCAACCAACGACAAGGGACGCTGTATGTTGATAAACGATGTCAAGGGACGCTTAATGTTGATAATCGATGCCAAAGGATGTTTAACGTGGTTAACCAACACCAAGGGACTCTGTATGTTGATAATCGATGCCAAAGAACATTTAATGTGGTCAACCAACACCAAGGGACGCTGTATGTTGATAATCGATGCCAAAGAACATTTGATATGGTCAACCAACAACAAGGGACGCTGTATGTTGATAATTGATTTCAAGGGACGCTGAATGTTGATAATCGATGCCAAAGGACGTTTAACGTGGTCAACCAACACCAAGGGACTCTGTATGTTGATAAGTCGATGCCAAAGAACATTTAATGTGGTCACCCAACACCAAGGGACTCTGTATGTTGATAATCGATGCCAAAGAACATTTGATGTGGTCAACCAACAACAAGGGACGCTGTATGTTGATAAACGATGTCAAGGGACGCTGCAAAGATATGCATTCGCTGATTGTTCTACGTTCACTTCAATGGTTGCGCACGATTCATTTTATGCAGAATGATCAATTACTATTTACAAACAGCCTAAAACATAGATAGAAAATTTCATGAATTTCGTTACAAAATGTAAAATATCAAGTTATTTAACTTTGATGGTTTTGAATCCTTTTTAATTCCCCATATAATAACCTAAATTAAGTGTTAAATGTTATATACACATTTCCATTATAAAAAGTCTATCCGTATATTTCTGGTTTACTGATCCATTATAAAAAGTCTATCCGTATATTTTTGGTTTACTGATCCATTATAAAAAGTCTATCCGTATATTTTTTGTTAACTGATCCATTATAAAAAGTCTATCCGTATATTTCTGGTTTACTGATCCATTATAAAAAGTCTATCCGTATATTTTGGTTAACTGATCCATTATAAAAAGTCTATCCGTATATTTTTGGTTTACTGATCCATTATAAAAAGTCTGTCCGTATATTTTTGGTTTACTGATTCATTATAAAAAGTCTATCCGTATATTTCTGGTTTACTGATCCATTATAAAAAGTCTATCCGTATATTTTTGGTTAACTGATCCATTATAAAAAGTCTATCCGTATATTTCTGGTTTACTGATCCATTATAAAAAGTCTATCCGTATATTTTTGGTTTACTGATCCAAGCAGCGCTGATGATCCTTGCACAGAAGAAACTGCAGTCCACAGCTGAGAGTACGATGAATCAAGGAATATATTACTCCTTTACGTCACGGATTATATTTGATCTTTGGTTGTAATTAAATTTAATTTGTAACATGATCATCAAGTTAATTAATGTTTTGATTTCTATATTTAAATCATGAACATAGTTGTCAAAAAGATTTGTATAAATCCTACAGCACAATAGTTGTGAAGTCAGCTTTTCCCAAGTTTCTGGTGGTTGTTTTGTTGTGAAGACAGCCGTTCCCATGTTTCTGGTGATTGTTTTGTTGTGAAGTCAGCTGTTCCCAAGTTTCTGGTGAATGTTTTGTTGTGAAGTCAGCCGTTCCCAAGTTTCTGGTGATTGTTTTGTTGTGAAGTCAGCCGTTCCCAAGTTTCTGGTTCACGGTCCGCGGATATAATACAACTGGCTTCGTCTTTGGTACAGACATAATATTTTTTTCAAAGTGAAGTGGAAATAACTTACTTGGGCCTCGAAGATCATAGTTGTTATACATGTTTTATATAGAGGGTTGGGTGCCATAGCGTGGATCGTATACATACGACCCTTGGTGTGGGCTGATTACGAAAATTTCCCTTTTGTCGACTGACTACGTGCAGTGTCCCTCGATATCAACTAATTACTTACAGCGTCCTTTGATGTCTGCTGTCAAAGTACAAGTCCATTGGCATCAATTTTCAACATATAGCGTCTCTTAGCATCGATTAATAACATACAGCGTCCCTTGGTGTTGGTTGACCACATTGAACGTCCGTTGACATCGATTATCAACATTCAGCCTCCCTTGGTGTTGGTTGACCACATTGAACGTCCCTTGGCATCGATTAATAACATATAGCCTCCCTTGGTGTTGGTTGACCACATTGAACGTCCGTTGACATCGATTATCAACATTCACAGCGTGGTTGGCAGAGCACAGGTAGCCCATTGTGTAGCTTTGTGCTTCACTTCAGACTTACGTATTTTTTTAAGAAATAAATAATTTTTCAAAAAAGAAACTTGTTTTTGAATATATATTTTCTCTTTTTTAAAGCTACACTTGTACATATATAAAGCGGAATTGTTACTGAAAGGATTACTTTAAATGAAACGAACCCTTGTACACATAAGTATCGTGGATCATTTCGACCGGTCAGTAGGGTGAGCAGTAAGTTTATGAATTCGCAAGAAACGCGTAAGACTTGAAAGGAACACTGTTAATAATGGAACATCAATAAACCTACAGTCGGAGAACATTATGCGCGTATTAAATTGTTATAGATTTTTCGACTAAAGACCGCACGCTTAAATGTCGTCATTGCAAGATCTATACTATATAATCTTACAGTATTTTGATCCCACCTCCTCTCAATGGCTCAGCAGTAAGTCTGTGGACTTAGTGTTATAAATTAGGCTTCGGACATAGCAGTCAGTCAAGTCTCCGAAGCAGCCCCTATGGATTTCTGTGTGATCAGACTGTTGACACAGACTCTGGGAAACCGATGTTCTTATACACTAAATTGATTATAAAAAGCTGCAGAGGAGATATGTGTGCTTTAAAGCTTTAAACACGACATCCTTACAACAAATCGTTTTGCAACAGAAATTACGCTGCAGGACTACTGTCAAGATGCGCGGTAGTCAGATAGAGCATGGCCAGAACACTGTGCCATGGACTGTAACGACGTGGAAAGGCTTCATTATCGTTTTAATTTAACGAACTTAACCTCATTATGACCAACCAATAAATTAAATTTTTAAAGCAAAACTGTTTCTGTTTTGTTTTTAAAGAAAGTTGACCAGCGACCGGTCTATATATTTTAACTGTTTTTGTTTTTTAAAGAAAGTTGACCAGCGACTGGTTTACGTGTTTTAACTGTTTGGGTTTTGTTTTTAAAGAAAGTTGCCCAGCGACCGGTTTACGTGTTTTAACTGTTTTTAAAGAAAGTTGATCAGTGAGTGGACTATAGATTTTAACTGTTTTTGTTTTTAAAGAAAGTTAATCAGTGACTGGTTCATAGGTTTTAACTGTTTTGTTTTTAAAGAAAGTTGCCCAGCGACCGGTCTATATATTTTAACTGTTTTTGTTTTTTAAAGAAAGTTGACCAGCGACTGGTTTACGTGTTTTAACTGCTTTTAAAGAAAGTTGATCAGTGAGTGGACTATAGATTTTAACTGTTTTTGTTTTTAAAGAAAGTTAATCAGTGACTGGTTCATAGGTTTTAACTGTTTTTGTTTTTAAAGCAAGTTGACCAGTGACTGGTTTATACGTTTTAACAGCGACTGGGTGATATATCTTCACCATTTTTTGTTTTTTAATGAAAGTTGACCAGTGAGTGGTTTATAGGTTTTTAACTGGTTATATTTTGTTTTTAAGAAAGTTGACGAGTGACTGTTATATATATATGTTTTAACTGTTTTTATTTTGTTTCTAAAGAAAGTTGACCAGTGATTGGTTTATATGTTTTTAACTGGTTGTATTTTGTTTCTAATGAAAGTTGACGAGTGAGTGGTTTGTAGGTTTTAACTGGTTTTATTTTGTTTTTAAAGAAAGTTGATCAGCGACTGGTTTATAGGTTTCAGCCTAAAATGAAATGGTAATCTCATAAGTCCTTATAGTCGGAGACAAACATACAATCTAAATAATTTACAATGTTTTAACATACAAATTATGTTTTTAAATAAATCGCTGGTTCGGCTAATGTAATCTTCGTTTATCGTGTACAAATTTGGCTTAATCCATATCCGGAAAATTATTGACCGGGTTTCTATTTTAAGCATTTATAGGCTCTTGTGACTTCTAGTTGTTTTTGCAATGTATTCGAATATCCAAACATTATATTTAATGTTGCAGGACAGAAAGACATTCAAAATATTGACGGTTTTATATCCAACTGTTGTTACTACAGATCTACACGTTAAGAATGTTAATAGATGTCAATCTGGTATTATCAATGGTTTACACATAAAGAATTTTAGTGGTCTGATGTCCATCTGGTATCGTCATAGGCCTACACATTAAGAGTCTTAGTGATATGACGTCAATCTGGTATCCTCATAGGTCTACACATTAAGAGCCACAGTGGTTTGATGGCTATATAGTATCCCCATAGGTCTACACATTAAGAATCTTAGTGGTTTGATATCTATCTGGTATTCTCATAGGTCTACACATTAAGAGTCACAGTGGTTTGATGGCTATATAGTATCCCCATAGGTCTACACATTAAGAATCTTAGTGGTTTGATATCTATCTGGTATCGTCATAGGCCTACACATTAAGAGTCTTAGTGATATGACGTCAATCTGGTATCTTCATAGGTCTACACATTAAGAATCACAGTGGTTTGATTGCTATATGGTATCCCCATTGGTCTACATATTAAGAATCTTAATTATGTGATGTCCAGCTGTTATCCTCACAGATTTACACATTAAGAGTCACATTACTTTGATGGCTATATGGTATCCCGATTGGTCTACACTTTAAGAATCGTGAATGTTTGATGTCCATCGTTGTCGCCATAGTTAGTTGGTTGTAACAAGGGTGAACGCCAGCTAACTCAAAGTATGTTCCTCTAGATGACATCATTGAAAAAGAGAGTATGTCCCTCTAGATGACGTATTGAAAAAGTAAGGATGTTCCTCTAGATGACATCATTGAAAGTATAAGTATGTTCCTTTAGATGGCATCATTGAAAAAGTATGTATGTTCTTCTAGAAGACATCATTGAAAAAGTAGTCAATATGTTTTTTCTTCAGTCGTGATTTAAGTAATAGTTTGTGTGTGTGTGTGTGTGTCTAATGAAATAATGAACGTGAATTACTTTCGTCCAGTATAAAATTGAAGTGTGACATAAACAGTATTTAAGTCCACGTTGATTGATGCTAGGCTTAGTTAATCGAATATTACTGTTTAGTATATTAATTTGTTATATAAGTACTTCAAAATCAGTATCTAAACAAAGTAGACAAAAGAAATGCTACCAAACATTTTTGAGTTAGAACATAAATAGAATAGAAATAAAGAAAACCACTAGAGCAAACATCACTGTACTTCGTTACTAAGAGCTGAGACCATCCAAGAGTACCAACCAATCACAAATATGATCTGTTGAACTGTCCAGTGTCCTTGACACACTTTATCGGGGCAGGGTTATTTCTTCCAAGAGTAAATAGCTAACGACATTTAGTCTCTGTTCACTATAAAACCTGACCACAACATCAGAAATCGTCAGTTTACTCCAAGTCTGCATCAAGTTCAGAGTTTTGTTTCCTAAGGTAGGTAAGATGTTTCTTTTCTTCTACTCTGATCAATTTCCCTCTACCAAGTTAACCCTCTGTGTAAGAGAAACCTTCAGTGACCACATATCTCTGTTCCTGTCCCTTGTTTTCGCTTATAGAGCTGGAAGTGTCGCGAGCGTGATCTATACCTGACTTTGAATACTACGACCTGACATGGTTAACTGCCCGGATCAATGAGCCAATTTTTCTCAGTATTGGTAATGTTTAAAAGTTAATTTATTTTTGTCATTGTCATATGTATTAGTTCCTAAATTGTATTAATTGTTACAGCACAAGGTGCTGGGGGTAACGGAAATTTTTAAATAGGTTTTAGGTAGGAATGAGTAAATATTGTTGCCCACAGAAACATGGACAAACAATTAATTTAAATATTGCCTGGAAGCTCCCACACAGTTTCCTCAGAATGGCAAATTCTAGTTTTCTTTGAATGTCTTATGATTAGGGTTAGCTAGAGCAGATTGATCAAGTCTTATTACTGACAGTCAGTTTTTCTACAGTTATAGACTGTTCTAAAGTAAAAACAAAACTCATTTTGTTCGTTTCTGATGTTTGGAAATAGTTTTTTTTTAAGTTTTGAAATCAAGCCGTTTTTTTGTTTTTTTTCAGGTGTGAAAAGAATCTTCATATCAACCATGAAGTGCTTTATTGTTATTGGTAGGTAGAGTGAGTTGGTCAAACGTGAACTTTTTACTTTTACAAACAATTTATTAGTATTCGTAATCGTCTGTTGGATTATGTTGGTTGAAACATTTAGCGATAAAACAGCTGTGTTTTAAGGGTTACTGATATTTTTAACAATACAATATCTCTTCTAGGTTGCCTCTTCCTGATTGCTGCTGTTGCCTTACCTCGGGTAAGTCTTCCTTATAATGGGTATGGCTACTATTGCCTTACCTAGGATAAGTCAACATTATAATTGTTTAAATATTATATTAAACCCCGAGTGTTGAGTCATGTAAATCTTGTTTGTCTAATTTCAATTTATCAGTGTGAACGATTTTGTTTTTAGTAGATTATCCAAAGGTAACTTTCGCATCGAATTAGCAGTATATTGTGGGTGTTTGCAAAAGTTTCGTAGAAAATTATTGATATTATTGTTACAGGCAAAACGTGCGGCTTACGACCTTCCACCTGGAGCCGAATTACTTGTCGGACCAATCAAAACTACCTTCTCCTGTGTTGGTCTTCACTCGGGGTACTACGCTGATGTCGACAACAACTGTCAGATCTTCCACATCTGCCACCCACAAACTCTCCCTGACGGAACCGTAGAAGTTGGACATTGGAGCTTCTTCTGTGGTAACCAGACCGTCTTCAACCAGATGAGCTTCACCTGTGCTTTCCCAGAGGAGGCCGTGCCTTGTAGAAACGCTCCTGATTTCTACTATCTTAACAACAACATCGGGAATGAGAATGCTCCCTTCCTGACAGACGATGACGTAGCTAGAGCTTATGCAGCCATCAGATCACAGTAAACTCTTCTTCTTTGCCAGTCCTGCATGTGATATCGTATTAAGAGTTTCAATATAAGGAAAAACTACAGCAAAGCAGAAGTAAGCACCACGAGGCTTCACAGATTAAAACAAAAGTCCTGCTAATGTTGTATATAAGCCTAACTCTCAATACTGGACTTGTCCGATACAACAAAACTACATGTAAAATGTACACCGTGGCTATGTCACCAGTGTAAAAAGAGTATAAATTAAATGCGTCATGTCCAATCCAAGAAATTACACATGAGATTTAAGAACTGGTCATACCACTAGTTCAAGAAGAATACATGTGAAATGTACCACACGATAAAAAGACTACTGGAACATATCACCAAAGTTATAAAATAAAATAAATCCGGCAGCAAATTCGATAATAATAGCTAAACTGTTTTATAATAAAACAATTTATGAGCATTTCAGATCTCTTCAGGATGTTCAACCCATTCAATTTTAGCCTATAAATTAAAGTGGCAACCCTATCCAGAAACAGATGCCAGATAATATATACATTGGTACAATAGCACCACTCTCAAAGCATAGGACGAAACGTTGAATTTAATGTATGATATTAGATGTTTAGGTAATACAGATAAATTTCAACGTAACAAAGTCAACTTTGATTTATAATTTAAATGATATTTAGATATATTCCGATTAAGGGAGGCGCAGATCGATATTTTCTACGGATTTTTTTTTTGGGGGGGGGAGATATTCTGACATTGACGTCTTACTGAACAATATATTGTTATTGTTCTTACTGGGGATCTGGTTAAATAATATGAATAATCGGATAATATTTTACCAGTGAGTAGTTCAGGTCATAATGAGTCTAGAGCCAGTTCTGTTTGTTGTAATTGTGTAACAATTATAATACAGAATAATGAGTCTAGAGCCAGTTCTGTTTGACTCATTATTCTGTATTCTAGAGCCAGTTCTGTTTGTTGTAATTGTGTACCAATTATAATACAGAATAATGAGTCTAGAGCCAGTTCTGTTTGTTGTAATTGTGTGTCAATTATAATACAGAATAATGAGTCTAGAGCCAGTTCTGTTAGTTGTAATTGTGTATCAATTATAACACAGAATAATGAGTCTAGAGCCAGTTCTGTTTGTTGTAATTGTGTATCAATTATAATACAGAATAATTAGTCTAGAGCCAGTTCTGTTTGTTGTAATTGTGTATCAATTATAATACAGAATAATGAGTCTAGAGCCAGTTCTGTTTGTTGTAATTGTGTATCAATTATAATACAGAATAATGAGTCTAGAGCCAGTTCTGTTTGTTGTAATTGTGT
>NW_013673427.1:18467-19096 GCF_000517525.1 Limulus polyphemus
ATTCCTGAGTCTAGAAGTATGCTGATTTCACACTTGTAATAAACAATCATTTATGAGTCTAGAAGTATGTCGATATTACACTTGTACTAAACAATCATTCCTGAGTTTAGAAGTATGCTGATTTCACACTTGTGCTAAACAATCATTCCTGAGTCTAGAAGTATGTCGATATCATACTTGTACTAAAGAATCATTCCTGAGTCTAGAAGTATGCTGATTTCACACTTGTAATAAACAATCATTTATGAGTCTAGAAGTATGTCGATATTACACTTGTACTAAACAATCATTCCTGAATCTAGAAGTATGTCGATATTACACTTGTACTAAACAATCATTCCTGAGTCTAGAAGTATGTCGATATCACACTTGTACTAAACAATCATTCCTGAGTCTAGAAGTATGTCGATATTACACTTGTACTAAACAATCATTCCTGAGTCTAGAAGTATGCTGATTTCACACTTGTACTAAACAATCATTTATGAGTCTAGAAGTATGTCGATATTACACTTGTACTAAACAATCATTCCCGAGTCCAGAAGTATGCTGATTTCACACTTGTACTAAATAACCATTCCTGAGTCTAGAAGTATGTCGATATTACAATTGTACTAAACAATCATTTA
>NW_013673427.1:19147-25472 GCF_000517525.1 Limulus polyphemus
CATCGATTATCAACATACAGAGTCCCTTGGTGTTGGTTGACCACGTTAAACGTCCTTTGGCATCGATTATCAACATTCAGCGTCCCTTGAAATCAATTATCAACATATAGCGTCCCTTGTTGTTGTTTGACAACATTCAGCACTCCTTGTTGGAGAACTATTACACATAATATTCTTCTTCTATTTTGCACTATTCAAACATACTGGAGCAAGAAGAAAAAAAATTATAAATTGTATGATTTTATACTCTGTGACTTACTAGTGTCCACACTTCTTCTAAACTTCCAGGTAGCTGTGTTTGTGTTTAGAAGCACTAAAATAGTTAATGATGATTTTTATTGTTTATCAAGTATTTAGTTTCGATATAAACGAACAGCTTGCGGTGGAATAGCGGTAATTTTACGAGCTTACAATGCTAAAATCCAGGGTTCGATTCCTCGCGGTGGACACAGCAGACAGGCCAGTGTGACTTTGCTTTCAAATAAATACTGTCAGAATATTCCAAAATTTGGTAGAGAAAGGCACTGTCTGATGTAAAAGTGTCTTATTTCATTATCAGAGAAACTTATCTGAATTAAAGACAAAATATTTTAATTACGAACTGTTTGATTCATTAAGCACTAAAAGTCGTGTTGTAGCTGGAATAATGTCATAAACGTGTGCTCATTATAAAGTTCGTTGGTCTTTTCTAACGCCTATAACAAAAATATAATCAACGAGAACTTTATTTCGGAGATGAATTAACGAGACGATTCCAGTATCAAAATTACTTCTCACTAGTTCACACACGCAGCATTTTAACAGTGTTTTATGTGACCACCATTTATATCTTGTATTGCTTTTATATGTGAAAGAACATGATACATGGCTGAATGATACTGTCCGACTTCCAAACGATGCACTTTATTTGGTGTGTCGTGTTAAATGATACTGTCCGACTTCAAACTATAGCACTTTACTTAGTGTGTCGAATTAATTGATACTGTCCGACTTTAAACTATAGCACTTTACTTGGTGTGTCATATTAATTGATACTGTCCGACTTCAAACTATAGCACTTTACTTAGTGTGTCAAGTTAATTGATACTGTCCGACTTTAAACTATAGCACTTTATTTGGTGTATCATATTAATTGATACTGTCCGACTTTAAACTATAGCACTTTACTTGGTGTGTCGTGTTAAATGATACTGCCCGACTTCAAACAGATGCACCTTACTTGGTGTGTCGTGTTAAATGATACTGTCCGACTTCAAACTATAGCACTTTGTTTAGTGTATCGTGTTAAATGATACTGTCCGACTTCAAATATATGCACTTTACTGGGTGTGTCGTGTTAAATGATACTGTCCGACTTCAAACTATAGCACTTTGTTTAGTGTATCGTGTTAAATGATACTGTCCGACTTCAAATATATGCACTTTACTGGCTGTGTCGTATATAATTCAGATATGTTAAGACAACAGGTAAGTCGTGGTAAAGTAAAGACGTGAGGTGGTCCTATAGCCAAAATGAGATATAGACACCGTGCTGATTACTCAGTACCTCAGAGTACGACCAGGCAATATCATAGCAAGTCGTGCAACGTGGAATAGAGCCCCAGTCTTGCGTTTCCTACAAAGCTCTTCTTCGGAAGTGTAGGGACAATAAAGCATACCAAGTTACAACAACAAGTGTGTTTATAAGCGTCATATCTGCATAGTCACTGGTGAAAATAATGTTTTTTATTACAATCACTTTTCTTATTGTCTTAATATGTATGTATGAAGTACTCATTTCCGAGTCTAGAAGTATGTCGATATCACCCTTGTACTAAACAATCATTCCCGAGTCTAGAAACATGTCGATATCACTCTTGTACTAAACAATCATTCCCGAGTCTAGAAGTATGTCGATATTACACTTGTACTAAACAATCATTCCTGAGTCTAGAAATATGTCAATATCACACTTGTACTAAACAATCATTCCCGAGTCTAGAAGTATGTCGATATTACAATTGTACTAAAGAATCATTCCTGAGTCTAGAAGTATGCTGATTTCACACTTGTACTAAATAATCATTCCTGAGTATAGAAATATGTCGATATCACACTTGTACTAAACAATTTATCGAGTCTAGAAGTATGCCGATATTACACTTGTACTAAACAATCATTCCTGAGTCTAGAAGTATGCCGATATTACACTTGTACTAAACAATCATTCCTGAGTCTAGAAGTATGTCGATATCATACTTGTACTAAACAATCATTCCTGAGTCTAGAAGTATGTCGATATTACACTTGTACTAAACAATCATTCTTGAGTCTAAAAGTATGCTGATTTCATACTTGTACTAAACAATCATTCCTGAGTCTAGAAGTATGCTGATTTCACACTTGTACCAAATAATCATTCCTGAGTCTGGAAGTATGCTGATTTTACACTTGCGCTAAACAATCATTCCTGAGTCTAGAAGTATGTCGATATCATACTTGTACTAAACAATCATTCCGGAGTCTAGAAGTATGCTGATTTCACACTTGTACTAAACAATCATTTCTGAGTCTAGAAGTATGTCGATATTACACTTGTAGTAAGCAATCATTCCCGAGTCTAGAAGTATGCTGATTTCACACTTGTACTAAACAATCATTCCTGAGTCTAGAAGTATGTCGATATCATACTTGTACTAAACAATCATTCCTGAGTCTAGAAGTATGCTGATTTCACACTTGTACTAAACAATCATTCCTGAGTTTAGAAGTATGTCGATATCACACTTGTACTAAACAATCATTCCTGAGTCTAGAAGTATGTCGATATTATACTTGTACTAAACAATTATTCCTGAGTCTAGAAGTATGTCGATATCACACTTGTACTAAACAATCATTCCTGAGTCTAGAAGTATGTCGATATTACACTTGTACTAAACAATCATTCCTGAGTCTAGAAGTATGTCGATATCATACTTGTACTAAACAATCATTCCTGAGTCTAGAAGTATGTCGATATCATACTTGTACTAAACAATCATTCCTGAGTCTAGAAGTATGTCGATATTACACTTGTTCTAATTGCTGTGTGTGATTAAGGGGTTAAACGCCTCCGAGCTGCGAAGAGAGGACTCCTTCAAAAATTTTTATTTGAACTCGAGAGAAAAAATCATTTTATTTATGTATCTACGAAGTTTAGTGTTTTTTGCTTTCAATTCGTTTTGCAGTGTTAAACTTTCTACTGGTTTTAATCGACTTTGTTGTACTTTCTGAATAAGTCAACTGCTATAATATGTATTGTACTGTTAATACCTTTATTATCAAATACACATACATACACATGTATATATATATACAGAACTCATCACATGACCAGACACCAAGGTGACATATGCAAGACGTTCGTTTAGTTCTGTTTATATCTTCCATTTAACCAGAGCTCCGAATACAATAGTTTCATAACAGTAGAGCTAATGTATAAGTAGTTACTGAAGTAGAGCTAATGTATAAGTAGTTACTGAAGTAGAGC
Organism: Limulus polyphemus; assembly: GCF_000517525.1. Taxonomy (NCBI): domain Eukaryota; kingdom Metazoa; phylum Arthropoda; class Merostomata; order Xiphosura; family Limulidae; genus Limulus; species Limulus polyphemus. The sequence continues at coordinate 22,659 of NW_013673427.1, forward strand.
TAATGTAGAAGTAGGTACTGCTGACATATTCTATCGAATACTGTGGAAAATAAAACGATTAGTTATATATACTTTATAATATAAACACAACAAATAACACGAGCCATTTGAGAAGAGGTTGTATACATATATATAAAACATTATTAAACTCAGTAGTAACTCATGTAAGCTTTATTCTAAATTATAGTAATGTCTTCCCTTTCTATTTCTTTGCAGGTATGCGAATTCCAGCTTCAACATCAGTCAAAAATAGTGCATCTTCCAAACCTATGTTATCATTCAAGTAGTAGTAATCTTTGGCCTGTTTACAAGGCAAAGCGGCCTCAGGGTAAGTACACGTGAACGTTAATTGGTCGAATACGGTCAGGTTACCACAGAAGAAACTATAGTGTTCGAAATCTCTTTTGCCATCTTCTAAGTCCCGTGGGATACAGACGTGGAAAAGTTTACAATCGTTGCCAGGGTCAGCGTAGTATCCCTGATTTTTATCAGCACAGGAGAATGAAGTGTCGATTGTTCCAACGACCAAATCAACCCCATCAGGAAGGTTGAAGGCTTCACGCTTAGCCTATTGGAATTAGACAATCAGGAAATATTCTTATTACCACAGTCACTAAGTAATATAGATTTAATATTAGCTATAACGTGTATGTGTGAAGCCGTATAATAACAATTTTGTTTACTTGTTAACTCCGGACAATCGGTTACAGTAGAATATTTATATTCGCATAAAAAAAGGCTTAAGAAATAATAATACATTGAAAGACAATGTCAGCATATCTGTTAGTTAGGAATCAGTGTACATGTAAAATTCACTTTTTTATTTAATTCTTTTTTTTTAAACGGGAACGGGTATTTCGGGATATTTTAAATGATACCTTTAATTTATTCTGGAAACTTCTGGCACCTTTACAAAACTGTTTTCTCTTTCTAAGTTTAACTTGCTAAAACAAGAAATAGTTTTATTCCACCTATCTAAATATTATAATTGATAAGATAATAACAAGAAACTTACCCGTGGTAAGGCAATGACTACTGCACAACATATTAGCGCTGAAAGAGACAGTGAACAGGAATGTGAGATTTAATGTTTTTAATTGTATAGTAGTTGAATTTGAAAAAAATTTGTGAATATAGACTTTTATCTCTGATCCTGACTTCCCCATTTACATTCCAAAAAAAAAGCAAACACCAGAATTCATATTATATTCAAAATTACACGTATTTAAAAAAGCTAATAATAACTATTCCGAGTATTCAGCAAGTCACTATAAGAAACAGCGCCACCTACCGATTGCAACGAGGTATTTCATGATGCTTGTTTGAGCTTTCTTATGGAACAGCAACCTCTAAAAAATGAGTTAACAATAAAAAGTGGTGATAGCCCGTTTTTAATCATAACGTGTATTATATTATACAAATTACGCTTAGCCCTAATTTGTTTAATTAGCAAAATATGAAACAAAGTCTTATGAAACGTTTACTATAAAAAAACACTAATAAATCGTTAAATTTATTTATTTAAACTTCAGTAGTCTACTAAAGGAAAATAGAGTGTTGTAATTTATACTAAATATCGACTAGCTGTATATTCCTTTCTGTTAAGAATGCTAAATGCAGATTATTCTAGAACTATCCAAGACAGACAGCCATAATTTTATTCCTTCAACAAACAGAAGTTTCGTTTAAAATGTGTTAAGGCAGAGAAAGTTTAAGATTTACAACTAGGAGAAAATGTATAAAGGGTTTTGCCTACCTGAGAACTTAGGAGTTCGAGTCTAATCAATGAACAATGATACCATTTTGAAAGTTCTGCTGCTTTTATAGTCGATTCGAGATAGTTTTTTTTAACTTCCGTACCAAGAGGGTGGTTAAAAAGGGAGGGGAAAGTTTCCTATTTTGGTTAATTGTGTCAGTGGGCAGTGATTATGGATCTTGACCAGAATACAAACGAAAAAGTGCACTAGGGCTTCTTTGATTGGCTGAATCATGATCGACAGTTTTTTACATCCTCTTTCACCAAACAGGTCATTCATAAAGAAGTCATCTGGTGGAGCAAAGGTCGTAAAATCTGTGTGGTAGTATTATATTGAAGGTGACAAAGAAGAAAAAAATACGTTACTGAACAAACTCGAGATCAGGAGCATGTGTACTGTATTTCTATGACATCTTTAAATGATATTTTTTATATATTGAGGAAATGATATTGAACATACTCGCAGAACTAACTACTGTAAAATAACGTAAAAAGTACTGAAATACTTTATTGTTCATGTTTTAGTGGAACAAGTCAGTTTCAAATACATTGAAGCTGTTTGGTATTTTAAATAAAATATAAAAGATTGTAGTTCAATACTAATAAAGTGTATTTTTGGCTACGGATATTATTTTGGCCGCTATATCAACGATGTGACCAAACATTAAAATCATTGTTATTTTTATTGTCAAAAGAACTTAATGTTTGTCTTATTAAAAAAAAAGAAGAAGAGGAACAAGAAAGAAATGTCCACTTGCTTTCTCTGTTCATGTAGGTACACCTTGTAAGTTGAAGACTCCTTCAAATGTCCACTTTGCTTTCTCTGTTCATGTAGGTACACCTTGTAAGTTGAAGACTCCTTCAAATGTCCACTTGCTTTCTCTGTTCATGTAGGTACACCTTGTAAGTTGAAGACTCCTTCAAATGTCCACTTGCTTTCTGTGTTCATGTAGGTACACCTTGTAAGTTGAAGACTCCTTCAAATGTCCACTTGCTTTCTCTGTTCATGTAGGTACACCTTGTAAGTTGAAGACTCCTTCAAATGTCCACTTGCTTTC
>NW_013673427.1:26280-32755 GCF_000517525.1 Limulus polyphemus
AAAACTGGTAAAAAAAGGAAGTAACATCGATAAAACAAAGAGTGGGAGGACCTGGCGTGACCTAGTGGTTAGTGTTACGGACTGTGAATTCGGGGATTCATGGCTCGCGACCCGTTTCAGCAAAATGCGCTCCACACTTTGGAAGCGTTGTAATAGTGACGGTGAAAGTTCATTATTCGATCAGCTAAGAACAGCCGACGATTTAGAGACAAGTGTTATTGACTAGCTGCTTCCTCTCTATTCTAGCAACTCAAAATTGGTGATGTTTATGTGCAGATCGGGAGCCTCTATTGGATTTGTGAGAGAATTATAAACAAAAAAGGAAGAGAAAAAAGGAAGTACTACCGGTAAAATATAGGAAGTAACACTGGTAAAATATAGGAAGTAATACTGGTAAAATATATAAAGTACTATTGGTAAAAGGTAAGAATAATACCGGTAAAAATAGGTAGTAATACTCGTAAAACACAGCAAAAAACAGTGATAAAAATAGGAATTAACACTAATGAAAGGTGAGGAATAGTAATGGTAAAATATAAGAAGTAGCAGTGGTAAAATGGATACTAGTGAAAGTAATATGTGATATTAGTAAAAAATAAGGTAAAATTTAGAAGTAATACCGGTTTTTTGTATTTGTTGTGAAGCACGAAGGTACACAATGGGCTGTACTCTGTTCACCTCGGATATCGAAACTCGATTTTTTATGTTATAAGCCCTCAGACTTACGGCTGTGTCAATGGAGGACGATAATATCATTAGATGCAAGAAAAAATACTGAAACAGCAGTCTCATGTAAATTAATGAAGTAACATGACTGGTTAGTTTTAATTGAAAACCAACTCTATCACTGAATCACAAAAGTCGTTGATGTTAAATTATGTTCATGAGTATTTGGCCCGGCATGGCCAGGTGGTTAGGGCGTTTGACTCGCAATCTGAAGGTCACTGGTTCGAATCCCCGTCCCACCAAACATGCTCGCTCTTTCAGCCGTGGAGGTGTTATAATGTGAGGGTCAATCCCATTATTTGTTGGTAAAAGAGTGACCCAAGAGTTGGCGGTGGGTGGTGATGACTAGCTGCCTTCTAGTCTTTCACTGCTAAATTAGGGACGGCTAGCGCAGATAGCTCTTGTGTAGCTTTGCCCGAAATTCAAAAACATACATACAACATACATGATTATTGTTCGTTTTATTTTAGTTAGTTGAAAAATTGTTGTTAATAACAGAAAAACAACAACAATACACTGGTCAAAAGAGTTAATATAAATACAAATAGTAATGTACGAAGATCTGAACATCTGCTGGTGATGAGCAAGTAATGTACGAAGATCTGAACATCTGCTGGTGATGAGCAAGAAACCTTGTTAGAATAATAACGTGCAGAGAAACATAAAGCCCTCAGGCTGGAGATGGTCTATGAAAGTAGCGCACGTGCTCGCACTGGACGAGCAGGTTTGACCTAAATACCGGGAGCCAGGACATCGGTTCCTTCCATAAAGGAAAGACTTGTAGTAGGAAGGCCAAAAGATTGATTTGTGTGTGTTATCATATTGACCTACATGATGATTTTCACAAACATCTCTTCCGTTAATCTGCCTTGTAACTTTCGCTGATATTCATTTCTTTGTTGTCTGTTCAAAGTGTGTATGTGCGAAGTTTATCTATCTATCATATCAGCGTAAATTCTAAGTAGTAATAATTTACTTGTTGTTAGCGAAGGACGTCTTTAGACATAGTCGGGTCAAGGCTGACCAGATGGATTGACCACAAAACTCAGTAAAATGTTAATGTATTTCGGTAGATTAAAAAAAACGTAAAATATGTTCTGGTTTCTGAATGCAGACTTTAAGACACAGATGCTGCTACAGATATATATATATCATCTAATATCTTGTTACATGAATAACAGGTTACAGCGTAAGAAAGAAGACTTATTGATGCAGTATTTCAGAGCTATGACGTCACTCTTTAGATACTGACTTTGGACGGTATTAGTGTACTGTCCACTCTGATAAAGTGTCCAATAGCTATGACGTCACTCTTGAGATACTGACTTTGGACTGTATTAGTGTACTTTCCGCTTTAATAAAGTGTCCAATAGCTATGACGTCACTCTTTAGATATTGACTTTGGACGGTATTAGTGTACTTTCCGCTTTAATAAAGTGTCCAATAGCTATGACGTCACTCTTTAGATATTGACTTTGGACGGTATTAGTGTACTTTCCACTTTAATAAAGTGTCCAATAGCTATGATGTCAATCTTAACACACCGACTTTTATAGAGTGACCAGACGTCCCGGTTTCGCCAGGATAGTCTCGTTTTTTGGTAGTCACGTCGAATCACGAATGTAATAAGCCTACTTGACTTGCTGATTGTGAAAACACATTTTTACACGGTCATGTACCGAATTTCACGACTATTTAATGAGAAAAACAACACTTTACGTTTCATTCATTTTCACAAAAATATGTCTAAAAAGTTTCAAAGGAATGTTCAAACCTTAAGGTAGTATGTTTTAAAATTTTATGAATTCTTAAATAAATCCACATACGAAGTAGCCTATGAACTGGATAAAGTGAATAATTAAATATTTCTGTTTTTGTTTATTTGTTTTGTGTATATCGCTCGAAAAAGGTAGTTGAAACTATTTTAAAAACAATGCCGATGTTAATATATATATTTGGGAATATTGTGGAACAGTTCAATAACTTCGAAATAAATCAAATATAAGTTCAATTATTTCAAATTCGTAATAGCAATTTTAATTCTGGGCAATGGCTGGACTGTTTCGGTTTGGAAATCTGTTCGCCCTGGACTTTTACTATTCTATAGCTATGACGTCACTCATTAGACCCCCCGACGCTTACTATTATATAGCTATGATGTCATTATTTAGACCCCGACGTTTACTATTATATAGATATGACGTCACTCTTTAGACCCGACGTTTACTATTCTATAGCTATGGTGTCACTCTTGAGACATCGACTTTTTACCAATCTGTAGCTGTTGTGATGCTGACTTTTACGCAGTTTGCAGTCTGTTTTCCAGTCTGATAAACTTAGCAAGTTGTAGTTTCCTTTCCGTATCTCTGGGTAACCGAAATATTTTCTTATTTTAGTGTAGGTAACAGTCATATCGTTTCCACGCCATTCGTCTTACGCTAAGCTTCTAACTTTTTTGTTTTCGTCATCGAGCTGAATACGATACAAAGCTATACGATAGACATTGTTTTGAATCAAATAATACCTTTGTAACACACACGCACGTGACATTTTCATAACTACCTGTAACATTTCTGTAACTTTCAGCAGATATTTACGAAGATATCAATGATTTTGTGAGTATATTATGTATTATTAAGCCAATAGGGACGTGAGAACAACAAAACAAGAAAAAAAAGAAAACACTCTCATTCTCCCTATCTTTATATATATATATACGATATCCTGCATTGGAAACCCGCCAAAAATCCTTACAATGCAAAAGAAAGCCTACCAAACATTTGTTAGGACACTTATGTTTTAAATGTTTATAATCAAGTAACCAGGCATTCTTCAATTTTAGCCATTATCTGTTATTTATTTCTGGCCCATTGCTCATCCTTTCGTTCTCCATAAACTTGAGAGCTTCTAAGCAATCTGTAATATTCTCGTTTCCGACTAACCTATTATTAATGCACGTGCCGCGTGTTCTCGAATGAAAATCACGTGGTGAAGATACAAACATAACTGAGCGAGCAGCATGACCTACATACAAACCCTTGCTGTCGATTGACATCTATGGACACACTGACCTTGTTTTCCTTAGAATAGACCCCCCCTCCCCCTTAGGTAAACACATATCAGTTCCAGTTTCCCCTCGGTTATATCTGTTCCTCGATCACTTACACATTAGGAACCTAAGCTACGATTCGATCCACTAACTGAAAACAACCTAACTAACAAAACTTTAATCTACAATATTTCTGTGTTTCTGAAGCCTACACTTTTACTTCAAACTATAGAATTACCGTGTTTTTTCATGCACACGTTTGCTTCAAACTATAGAATTGCCGTGTTTTTTTAACGCACACTTTTACTTCAAACTATAGAATTGCCGTGTTTTTTAACGCACACTTTTACTTCAAACTATAGAATTACCGTGTTTTTTCACGCACACTTTTACTTCAAACTATAGAATTGCCGTATTTTTTAATGCACACTTTTACTTCAAACGTTTGAAGTAAAAGTGTGCGTTAAAAAACACGGTAATTCTATTGTTTGAAGTAAAAGTGTGCGTTAAAAAACACGGTAATTCTATTGTTTGAAGTAAAAGTGTGCGTTAAAAAACACGGTAATTCTATATATAGAATTACCGTGTTTTTGAACGTACACTTTAACTTCAAACTATAAAACCACATATTTCTTAAGCAAACACTTCAGCTTCAGCCTACAGAATTAACGTGTTTGTGAAGCTTTAAATGGTTAACAAACATGTTACTACTGTTGATTCACTAGTCTTGTATCTGCTTAATAAATTAAATAAACCAACTATTCTACATTAACTGTTGATCCAGTAGTCTCTTGTATCTGCTTAACAAGTTAAATAAATCAACTATCCTAGCTTAACTGGTAAAGAAACATGTCGTTACTGTTGATCCAGTAGTCTCTTGTATCTGCTTAACAAGTTAAATAAATCAACTATCCTAGCTTAACTGGTAAAGAAACATGTCGTTACTGTTGATCCAGTAGTCTCTTGTATCTGCTTAACAAGTTAAATAAATCAACTATCCTAGCTTAACTGGTAAAGAAACTTGTCGGTACTGTTGATCCAGTAGTCTCTTGTATCTGCTTAACAAGTTAAATAAACTAATTATCCTAGGTTGACTAGTTAAGAAATATGTTGGCACTGTTGATCCAGTAGTCTCTTGTATCTGCTTAACAAGTTAAATAAACCAACAAAGCGTACTGCCGTAGCTTATTATATATTTTATACCACCAAAACGTTTATAAATACCAACTTTAAAAAGCCAGAACAATAGATTTGTTTGTAAAATTATCACGAATCAAGTCCTTATCTTGTCAACTTGTAAAACGCTACTAAGAATCTCTAATATTTATCATGTCAACTTAAATACGGAGTATAATCGTAGTGTAAACTTGTAGATTAAGGTGTCCTGCGCAGTTTTTGTACGCATAAGCTCTCGTAGTTATTAATTTATAATTATGTATTTGGTTGATTGTTTGTAATTTGATTAATTTACAGTATCTGTATCAAGCTGATTACGTATCACCATGGAGGTGTGAACTTTGACGTCACGTAAGATCGGGTGTGGCTGATTAGTTAGTGTGCCCGGTCTGAGGATCCCAGGGTTTTTGTTCGCGTCCCTCTGATAGCTACAAGAATGAGGATCAACCCCCACTATTCGGTCAGACAAAAGTAGCCCAACAGTTAGAATTCGCTGTGGGCACTGATGACCAGCTGTTTTCCTTGTAGTCTGACAGTTATACGCGAATATACCTTGTGTAATCTTGCGCGAAAATTCTAAACAGACCAGAATCTAAAGTATGAAATATTTTCCACCCACCAAACACTTGAATGTCGAAGTCATCTTCTCACTCTTCTTAACTGGAAGGTGTAAAAAACAAATGTCAACGTAGTTTAAGAACATAAAAGGAAAACAAAGTCGCATTGACAGGAAAACGTCTATTTCGCGACGATAACAGGTGAGAAGGCGCTAATTATAAAACTCTATTTCTCGTGGGCCGAACGTAGCCCACTGGTTAGCGTACCAGATTGAGGAGCGGAGATTCTGTGGGTAGCGTCCTGTTACCATAAATAAAGAAGAAGAAAAAAAAGGGTTCCGCAATTTGGGGGCGTGGGTGCGTTATAAGATTGACAGTCAGATCCTACTGTTCAGTCCAGTAGGAGTAGCCCAATTTTTTCGGTGAGTGGTAGTGGCCAGCTGTTCTCTCTCTGATCTAACGTTTCGAAATTAGAGGCGGACAACGCAGATAGCCCTTCTGTAGCTTTGCACGAAATCCACGACAAAACTGTTCCTCGTCTAACGTCATCGCGAATGATAATATTAATTATTATAAAAAAAATCTGTTACATTTATTCGCAATATCCAGGAATGATCTGTATTGAAGTATATTACCATGTCATTAGAAAGTCAGGAAAAAAAAACCCGGCTTAGTTCCTGTGTGGTGGGAAAAACAAAAGAGCCCCGATTGAGCTCCCACATACTTTAATAATGAAAAGAAACCCGGCTAGGTTCCTGCATGCTGTAGAAAAAAAAAAAACCGGCTTAGTACTGCAAACTGTAATCAAGAAAAGAAACCTTGCTGAATTGTGCATACTGTAAAAGAAAAAAAAAGAAATAAAAAAAATGAAATAAATCGGATTGCTCTCCATGCTATGAAGAAGAAAAGAAACCCGGCTGAACTTCTGCATAATGTAAAAAAAAAAAAAAAAAAAAAAAAAAAAAAA
>NW_013673427.1:33807-36732 GCF_000517525.1 Limulus polyphemus
AAAAAAAAAAAAAAAAAAAAAAAAAAAAAATATTTAAGCTGTAAAAATAACATAACCCCGGCTGATGTTCTCTACTTCGTAAAAGAAAAATGTTTGAGTGTTCGCATAGTGCAAAAACCAAAATAGTTGAAGAACATAAGCTTATTTTCATGAGAAAAGTCTCGTGATGATTTATGGGTGGAACCAAATATATCTCTTTGTTAGAGAAATCTTTTTTTTTGTGTGTGTGTGTGAAATATTTGGCTATGAGTAAAACATAAAAGTCACAACTCAATTTACTAGTTAATAGTTTCAAGTGCCTCATAACGACTCTGATTCCCGTGAAGCAGCTAACTGACGTCTTATCCAGTGTTATCATCCGTGGACTGGTAAGTTGTGTAGCAAATATCCAACGAAAGTATCCAAAGTAAATGAGTAAAGACAGAAAAAGTTGTTAGTAAAATAGTATGTTTGTCTCTGCTAGAAACGTAAAAATAACTATATTAGTGTACAATATTTTTATGTTCTATAATTACCTAACACTTCGCAAAATAGGGGTTTAAGGTCAAATTGGGTAGTTTGGAAAACTATCAAATATTTCTTAAGTTTTCATGAAACGATTCCCAAGTTTCTGAGAGTAGTTTTAGGATTTGAAAGATGTTTTTCAGTCAAAAAAAAAGTAATTGAAGTATTTTCTCATCTCTCCTCCTTGTAATATGTTTATTAACATGTTAATATATTATGATATATTATTAATATGTTAATATATTATGAAGTCCTTGGATTTCACGCTGACAAACCGATAGTTTAGATGAATTAATTAGGTCAACTTTTTACAATTCCCTGAAAATTAAGTTTCAAACTTCGTCTCCCAGTAGGGAGCGTTTGTGCACCTGTTCTTAGGTCCAGCTTGAAATAATAGAATCATGTTTCTACTGCATGAACCAATCCCTCGATAGGTTAGGCCCATCACAAAATACGTCAGTTATCTGAAACATAGACAGAAAAAGAGAATAATTAAATATGTCAAAGCAGTGGGCTGTAATTTCAATTGCGCACATTGTGATTAAAGCCACTCCTAACCCGTGACATGAATTATCTTTTACAGAAAATACCAATAATTAACAAAATTTCCTGGGAAATTGAGAACATTGCGATTATTTATGTCACGCCTTAATTATACACTTGAACACGATACTTTGTTTTTACCGAAAAAACTATCCAAGAATCTGCGCCTTAAGCCTAACAGTTAAACTCTTCGTCATCATACCGTTGTTGTTAAAATATGTACGCTTTGTGCAATAATACGGAATTTTCTGAGTCTGTAATGATAAATGCTCAATTTTAGACAATCAACTTACTGTAGTTCTTCAGTGAGGCCCGACATGGACAGGTGGTTAGGGCGCTCGACTCGCAATCTGAGGGTCGTGGGTTCGAATCCACGTCACATCAAACATGCTCGCCCTTTCAGCCGTGGGGACGTTATAACGTGACGGTTATATGTTAGGATGGCACATAGGATCCGATGTTGAATTCCGGTTTAACTGACACAAGCAGATGATAATTGAGACACATTCACAAAGGGTAAAGTACCTTATATCAGAAAGTATTTTGAACATGCAAATCAGCAGTTCAGGTGATAACCACAACCGATATAAAGTCGCGGTGGAACGGATTGTATCAGAACTACGTTTTGACATTGTTTAGCGTGTCGTGAGTAATGTGATACCAACTAATTGATCGCTTTTCGGGCACAAAATATTCATACACCCAATTCATAACGATGTGTACAGATCGGGGTTTTAGAATTTACAAGACTGGAATATATTTGTTCTTAGTAGCATTGGAAAACAAAGGAACATGGATCAACTTGGGGTGCCAAGACTATCCAGAAAGAGACCTGAAACAAGTCATATCAAAGCTGTGGTAAACAAAGTGCGGCGTCTTTAAAAATGTTTTGTTTGATTTTGAAATACGTATTCTTTCATACTCTTTCATTTTTACTCAATGAACTTCTGAAGAACTGATTGATTAAAAATTTTGAATAACTTCCAAATTTTGTAATGAAATATTAATTTGTATATACCACGTTTAAACCTAGAAATAAACAGAGAATCCCTAAAAAAATAATCGAATATGCTCAAAGTTATCGACAGACCTAAGGGATGTTTCTATGATCAACGGAGAACGTCTTTAGTTAATTGTAATGGTGTATTAAATAACTTAACTACAAAAACTTTGATTCAAGTAGCCAATTTATAATATTTTCGGCGTGATTAGTTTTTCATGGACAAAAATTAAGAATTAGGCATAGTACACATGTTGTTTGAATTTGTTACTCTTTTCAGGCAGCACAAGTATTTATTTATTAGGACTTTGAAAATTTTTACCTACGCCACCGAGGTTATGTTTTTACCACTGTGTGTGTGTGTGTGTCTGTCAACAAGATTTCTTGAAAATGGCTGAATGGATTTGGACAAAAATTAGTATACATTTGGACTATGACCCAACTTAGAAGTGAGTAGGTGTGGAAAGTCAAGGTTACAGCAAGGGCACGAAAATCTAAAAATTCCCTATTTGTTAACAAGGGGACCGATGTTTTACACTATTTTGCTCTATAACTCAGTCAAATTTGATCGGATCTTGATGAAACTTGGTGGACATATGTAGAATATTATATCTCTTTGTTCTGGTCAGTGTTCATTGATAACGATGGACATACGGGCACATTTTCGTATTTTTTGAGAGCCGAATATGATCAATGCTACGTGGCGAGGTATGCGCTGCACAGAGTTCTCGATTGTTTTCTGCGTATTGTTGGCATTTCTATATAATCTGCTCAGCAATGGTTGTCTGCAATGGTTTCGTGCCTGAATAACTTTCATTAGCTTGACTGTGGTTTCACAGAGAGAGAGAGAGAGAGATGCTCTGCGTCTTTGTGAACGG
>NW_013673428.1:0-12024 GCF_000517525.1 Limulus polyphemus
CCAGTTTCAACGGACCACTTTAACAGCTGATGAAGACCAACGTCTACATATTACCTATAATATAATAATCTGAATCTATCGTGGTTACTTTCTCTTTGGAATATGTTTATCTCTCAAATATCTTTATCTAGAAAATAAAATTCTTATAAAGCAACAAAAATGTTGAATTTATAGTCATTCATTCAATATTGTTTTTCAGTTGTGACAAAGCAATGGGTACAATGTGTTTTTGATCATTTAATTAAATATATGTTTTGGATTTTCTAGTACCTTGCTCAAAAAATTAAATTCTAGTCATTCTAGTTCTAAATTATTTTTACACAGAACACTTCAGTGAAGTTGATTGTCAACACTTCAAAGTGTTAAAGCGGTAAAATAAAACTATTTGAAAATTACATATTTTTTTAAAGGAGTTGATAATTCATACTTAGAACTTTTTCATTAAGACAGAAGAACTTTGACTATAATGTCACGTGCTATTAAAGAACTTGTCTGTTTGTTGGTAAGGGTGAAGTTAAACAAGGAGTTATTTGATTGATACTTGAAACTGTCAGTAGTTATCCCCTCACCCGCTCGTCTTACCACTAGATAGCAACATATGTATGAAGACTTGGAGGGGGGGGGGCGATGACGCCATCACAGAGGGCGCGTTACTAGGTCGTTTTGACAGTTATAATAAAAAATTCTGGACACAATAATTATTTTAAACAATTTATTAATTTTCTCACTAATAAAGATTTTGCAATTTAATCCATATAAAAATGCACATCTAGTCAGGGTGTATTTACATAAAAACGTTTTGCAACAAAATCATGAACAAACACTGAAACTAACTAACTTTTAGATCAATACGATCTCGAACTGACGTCAAGTTGGTTAAACTTTTATGCAAAGATGATCACGTGGTGACGCCCATACATTAATTCTATGAAGGAAGTATGATGACCCCATTGTTTCAACACATCATCAATGATTAGAAAGAAGAGGCTGAAAGCAGAACATTGTTACTATCTTAGGGGTCGTCACATATCACTCGTTAACCAATTACTTTACTAATATAGATGGGTTAGCGCAGGAGTGATATCATTAGACAAGTACACCATTGTCTATTTAGGAGGACAGAAACAGGAAAAAAGGTGTTGGAATTGTATTAGACCCAGAATATGCAAAGACCATGAACGGATATTGGATAATATCAGATCACAGTGTGCTGATGATCAAACTAATCACTAGACCACTTGATTCCAACATTATTCAAGTTTATGCCCCAACATCAGACAGCAGGAAAGACGAAATCGATCAATTGTATAATGATTTGGAAACTGCCATGAAACAAAGCAAGTCTCAGGACACTTTAATGCTAAAGTTGGAGAAGAAAAGGTGGAAAACTTTGTAGGTCCATATGGCTTAGGAATAAGGAATGAGAGAGGTGATAGGGTAATAGTAACATGCACGACCTCACCTTTAGAAACACTTGATTCAGACAGCACAAACGGGGACTGTGGACATGGAAGAGACCTGGAGATAGCGCTCGAAACCATATCAACTTCATCTTGATAAATAAAAGATTCAGGAATGCAATGTTAACATGCAAAGCTTTACCAGGGACTTATTGTAACAGTGATCAAAACCGAGTGCTTACTAAAATCAGAATAAAGCTGAAGAAAATGAAAAAGACAGTCAAAAATATCAAGCTCAACCTGGCACTTCTCAAATCAAATCCAGCAATCAAGACATATTTTCAGTAGCAGCAAAGAACAAATTGAAGGAGCTAGAAGGATTAGAGGATGTTGAGCAACAATGGGAATTGTTGAAAGAATCAATAAACTAAGCAGCCACCGACACAATAGCACCAGTTCAAAGAAGTAAGAAAAAATGGATAACATATGATATTTTGAATCTAATGAACGAAAGAAGAGAAAGCAGGAATAATAGGGAGGAATACAATCAACTAAATAGAGGGATATCAGAAAAATGCATACAGCACAGGGGGAATGGTTAAATGACAGATTCAAAGAAATAGAAGAGATTTTTAATCAAGACACAAAAGCAATTTACAAGAGAATTGACCAAGTATGTGAGAGAAGGATACGTTCATCAACAGGTTGCCAAAAATCAAAAGAAGACATCATCATGGAAAAATGATAAAATTTTGGAGAGGTGGCCAGAATACACCAAGGTACTTTATGACGATGAAAGAATTGAAAAAACTTTATATTCAGGAATAATTTTTAAGAGCCCTCCTATTTTGAAAGAAAAGTAACAAGTGCAATAAAGAAAATGAAAGCTGGAAAAGTCCCTGGACAAGACAACATTATGATCGAAATGACTGAGGGATTAGATGAGTTTGGTATTGCTATGATCACAAGTTTTTTAAATAACATCTATGAAACAGGACATATCTCAACAGACTTATCAAAATCATTATACATAGAATTACCAAAGAAACCAGGTGCATCCGAATGTGAACTACATCAAACAATAAGTATTATAAGTCATTTGACAAAAATATTATTGAGAATTGTTGTGACGAGAGCAAGAAATAGAATCAAACCTGAAATAGCAGAGGAACAATGTGGATTTGTCTAATATAAAGGCACAGCTAATGCAATTTACATCCTGAGAACCATCATAGAGCATGCAAAAGAAGTACTATACAAAAGCATTTGATAAAGTGAGACATGAGACTTCTTGAAAATATTAATTTAGATGGTAAAGATATGAGAATCATCAAAAATATATATTGGGAACAAACAGAAGCTATGAGAGTAGAGAATGAGCTTGGCCAATTTCAGAAAATAAAAAGAGGAGTCTGTCAAGGATGTGTGTTATCCCGTGATCTGTTCTCCTGGTACAGTGAAATGATTATGAGAGAGATAAAATACATGCGAGGCATAAGTATTGGAGACAACTATGTAAACAATATCAGATATGCTGATTACACAGTGTTAATAGCAGGAATGGAAAAAGATCTTCAGTTCTTAGTTGACATTGTAAATAAAGAAAGCAGAAATATGAGACACAGCCTAAACACCAAGAAAACAGAAATTATTGTTATATCAAAGAATTGTTTGTTTTGAATTTCGCGCAAAGCTACACGAGGGCTATCTGCGCTAGCCGTCCCTAATTTAGCAATGTAAGACTAGAGGGAAGGCAGCTAGTCATCACCACCCACCGCCAATTCTTGGGCTACTCTTTTACAAACGAATAGTGGGATTGACCGTCACATTATAACGCCCCCACGGCTGAAAGGGCGAGTATGTTTGGTGTGACGGGGATTCTAACCCGCGACCCTCAGATTGCGAGTCGAGCGCCCTAACCACCTGGCCATGCCGGGCCTATATCAAAGAAAGAAACCCGTCCAAAATGCACTTTATCATTAAATGGGTTCCTTCTCAACCAAATCTACAAGTTCGAGTACTTTGGGACATGAATTACATTAGACGACGGATGTCAAAATGAGATCAAGAGCAGAATTGCATAGGCTAAGGCAACATTTATGAAGATAAAAAATATATTGACTAACAAAGGTATATCAATGAAATTGTGCCAAAGAGTTCTTAGCTGTTACATCAAACCAATCTTGATGTACAGTTGTGAATCATGGACAATAAACAAACAAATGGAAAAATCACATAATGCGATCACTAGATGGTTCCTGCATAGAATGCTTAGGGCCTCCTACAAAGACCGAAAAATAAATGAAGAATTTCTACATCAAGCAAATTCAAAACGAACATTGATAACAAAAGTACAAAAAAGACAAGCAGCATTCTTTGGTCATGTGATGAGGTGAAAGGGGATGGAACACTTGGTAACAACTGGGAAATTTGTGGGGAAAAGTAATAGAGGTAGACAGCAAGAGAAGATTCTGGACAGTTTAACAATTTGGCTACACAAAGAGAGGGTCGATGATGTAATCACAAGTGCCTGGGATCGGGAAAGGTGGAAGAACATGGTCACCTATGCTACAAAGCATGTTTCTTGATGATGGTGATAACTGCGATTAGTCAGAAGATGATTTTTAGAGATTTAAACACTCAAATAATTTACAACAAGGAAGAAAAGAAGAATTACCATCCACTTTACCCAAAATTACACATCCTTCCAGACTTTAACCCCCTTCCATATGGAAAATGAAAATTTTCATGTAATGGAACTAACTCGTCACCATGGTCTATGGATTAAAAAGAGGGCATGTGCAGGGCCTTGGCAGAACACTCCAAGTGTGCTCAAACATGATATATATAAGGTGAGTCCCATTTCATTTACTTCTCATTAGAGTTTAAGATGGAATACTGTCTACAACACCCTTTTACATGTTTAGTGTTAGGTCCGACAGGAAGTGGTAAATCATTGTATTGTAAGCAAAGTTTTAACTTATCATTTTGAAGTTATTTATCCTATTCCTGAAAACATCGTATGGTTTTATGGTGAATTTCAACCACTGTATAAAAAATTAATGCAAAATATTCCCAACATCGAATTTGTCGAAGGATTACCTGAAAATGTTCATGATTATTTATGGTCTGATAAACCAAATCTTTTTATCATTGATGATCTTATGAGTGAAAGGGGAGAAAATAAATAAGTGTCTCAAATTTGTACACAAGGAAGTCACCGTATGAATTTATCAGTGTTTTATATTTTACAAAATCTATTTCATCAGGGTAGGAAGATGCATGATATTAGTTTACTTACTCTTCAATTTGAAACCACAAACAGTTATTGAAGAGGGTTAGTGAACTGAATAATCCTCAATATTCAGTGACCGACAGAGGACTCATTGAATTTTTCTATATAGAGATCAGGTGATGAATATTAGATCTGGCACAATTATATCTTCTGTAAAAGTAAACATTGTCAAGCCTGACGGGGACCGAGGTAAAAAACGAATGAAGCTACCTTTGCACCTGTCAGCTTGTTACTTCATTCTCTATTTTCTCGATCTGATGTACACCTGAATGGCAACTGCATTTCTTCATCTCACAACCTTTATAGATATAAGATCTACTTAGAAACTTTACTGATTTATAATGTTGAAGTTATTTGACATTGTCCACATGGAAAAAGGACATAACATGTAATTTTGATGATCTTGATTTTAATGATAGTGAGACCGATGGAATCAAAGACCAACACATAAATACATGTGGTAGCCAAACAGTCGACATGATAGGTCGTCTACATTCGGATACTTTTTACAGAACAAGTTCTTGCCTAATTGTGTAAGTTTAAAACTTTCACTCATACAAAGTAAAGTTTCATTTCGTATTATGTCAAAAGATGAATCTGGGTTCAAAATTGTACTACAACATGTTTCTACCTAGAAGAGTCAAAATCAGCCCATCAGTCATTCTGTCATATGCTAAAGCAATTCAGAAAAAAACAGCTAAATATCCTTTGAAATATGCAAATCATTTTCAATTCCACAGGGAAACTTACAAGCATCTATTCATAATGCTTTTTTAGGTCAAGTACCAACACGTTTTGTTATAGGATGTGTTAATAGCAATGCATTTAATGGATCTTGGAAGAAAAATCCATACAATTTCAAACATTACAGTACCAATTTCGTGGCAATCAACGTAAATGGAAAACAGTTTCCCCGCTCAATCATTACAACCAGATTATTTAGTGGAACTAGAAAACAATTTCAAGATCAAGGAATAGATACAGGATATGATTAATACTCGGGAGGGTATACACTCTTTGCCTTTGATCTTACACCAGATCTATTTGGTAGAGATTATCCATTTAACTTGGTGAAACAGGGAAATTTACGAATTGAAATATGTTTTGGTAGTGCCTTACCAAACACTATAAATTTCTAGCATATGCAAAATTTCAGGCAATTTTAGAAACTGTCAGTCTACAAATATCACAACTGATATCTAAGCTATGAACACATTAGAAATTTATTTGATACCTTCACAAGATTTGTGTACATGAAAAAAGTTTGGAGGTGTATTTGGCAGTGATCAAATACCTAACTGTGTATAAAAACAATTATATATTGTCAACCTGGATCCGAGTAATAAATCAAGTAGACACTGGGTCAGTATTTATTTTGGTCGAAATGAAAGAGGAGAATATTTTGATTCATGAAGACTACATCCAAATAATCTCAACATAAGAAAATTCACCAAGAACAACTGTTGAACATGGACATACAACTATGTAGGCTGGTGCCTCTCCTACCAACATCTGGGAAAAATACATCCAGGGACCCGGGTAGGAGGGCTCCCAATTTCGTCCTCTTCACCAACATTGAAGGAAATTCACTCTAACATTCTGAAGAAAATCTTCTGTCCACCACCCAAGGTTGCTGGACAGAAAGAACTGTAAACGCTGAATGAACTTTAACTTTAATGGGGCAATTGTTACGAAAGTTAGTTAGCCAAGTGATTAGGGTGTCAGGTAGAGTTGGATAATGGAGCTTAAATTTTAAGACACCATGACATGCCAAACATAACTGAATGCTTGTTTCACATCTCAAAATGTCACTACAGTGACATAATTATTATTAAATCTTTTGGTTATAAATTCAGTTAACGTAATAAGAGTTTTCTGTTTCTTTCTGCAGCAGTTTTGGTTTAGTCTAGCATGACATTGTTTTCCCTCACCCAAAGCTATCTTAAGTTTGATTTGCCATCTAAGTATTGATAAAAAAAAGTTTCGCTAATGACGCACCAGTCTATTATACTCCTTTAGTTTTACACCATTTCAGAACATTTGCATATCATATGACTACCTTCCACCAATCATACTGCATCATCTATCTAATGTAGGTAGCTCCCTACTCTAGCATAATCCTCACTTTCGAGAATTGGCAGTTACAAACTAAAACACCAGCATAGCAGTGGGGAGGAAGTGTGGGGAAATGTTAACTTCCGAAACAGTACTACCTCCTCTTATCCAAAGCTAGAATTCAACACTGAAGAGGTGGAAGGACCAGTGATGGTATTCAAATAAGCGGAAACAACTGCCTTAAACGAACAGGTGTGCTAGAAGAAGAAAGTAAGGCACACGCGTGGGGTGTAGTACTACTTCTGGAGCAGATATGCTCTTCACTCAGTAACAAAACAGTAATATATATATATATATATTGGGTGGAATGTATGACGCACACACACACCATAAACTTAAGATAAAGAGATACACTACTTTACATTGGAGTAGTGCAGTATTTCTAAGACATTAATCAGCAGAGAGTGGACATACAAAACGTTTAATATATTATTAACAATAGGCCCAAAGAATTATGTGCCAAGGGAAGAGTCCAGGGGCACACTACAGCAAGTTCATTGATGTCTTGTCGAGGATATTGTTAGTAACAAGAGCGATCTTCCCCTTAAAAAACAACAACAGGAAAGTGCCATAAATAAGTAGTGAGATGAAATTTGGTCTAATAATTCGGAATCAGCCCATTGTCAACAGATTGTGATTTATTCGTCCACACATGTAGTAGGTCATAGTATGTGATATACGAAAAATTAGTCACATTAATGTGCCATATTATGTGATATAGGCATAGGTAGCTAGGGTTAAAGGCCCATAAAGTGAATATGAAGAGGCCAAGTGCAGTCTGCCTTGGCAAAATTAACCAGGAGAAGCACCTTGGGATACTCGAATTATGCCAAATGTGATCCATCTGGGCAAAAACACCCAGTGGAAGCACCTTATATAAGCATGTATATTATGATACAGAAGTGTAAGGGTGTTGCCTGGTCAGGTATGCTGGATATTAGATTATTTCACAAAATCAGGATAATTCTAAATGCTCTCTGTAGCGATAGGGTGTTTCTGTAAAACCACTAGATGCTTTTCCAGTGGTATGTATATAAATTTTTATAATCAATGAATGTATTTTTATATAAAAGACCATCATTCATGGACTTCATGAATAAAGGAAATGACCCTGACCCATGAATCTTACAGTTTAGGTCTTTTGACTTTTCAAAATAGGAAATCACAGACACCCATTGCAAAGCCTCCAGTTCTTCCTCTGGACTCCCCAACACATATTCCCCCCTTTTATTTATTCTAGTGGAGCACAGGAGTCCTTACCACTCTGGTTCCCAGTTGCTGGAATGGTGGACCTTGGAGGTTTTCTCCTGAGTGTGTTGTACAATGAAATAAATCAAATTCATAACTTATAAGTACCAACTCAGTGAGAAGAGGGTAGTCCTAAAACTTATTAAATAGGTAATAACATACTGTTCTGGATTCATGGCGCTTTGCCCAGATGTTTTGTTTGGGCTGACGATCACCAGCTGCACAGTGTTACATCACACCAAATATGTCATTTCACTATGTCCTTAGCTGCTCCAATACGTCGACTTTTGGAGGAAATCATTCAAGCGGGTTTCTGGATGACTCCCAATACATTCTTCCTCGATCAGGTATCTTCTTCTTCATGTGGCAATTCTCCACACGTTTCTCACCTTTGATGAGGGTAGGTTGACTTGTTATTATTTTGGATCTTTTTCAGTTGATATACATCATATTTAAGGATCACACCTAGTGGTTCCATGAAAAAGTCAAAATATGTTAGCCCTATGAGTGACCGAACCCATCCAGTAAGAGTAACACGAGATGGGTTTTGGGAACAGAGGGATACCAGGGAATAAATGGGTGGGAATCGGGGCCACGAAAAGAGGTGGTATGAGAAAAATAACAAGGCAGGGAATGCACAGGATAGAGAAGCCGATTCAGATCCGAATTTGAGTACAGGTGCAAAATAGAAGCAAGGAAATGAGAAAAAAAGGTAAACCAACCTTCATGAGCAGCAGCCATCTCAGGAAGGAAAGCCCAACCTAGATAAATGATAACATAAGAGGTAAAAGGTATGGGAAAGAGTAAAAGGATAAGCATTAGAACAATGATGACCACAAGCCAAGAGGAAAAGGAAATATGTTTTAATGGAAAGATGATACAAGGAACACTTAGCAATGGGCTCAAAGAGAAAATCAGACAGGGCAAGAAGAACAACACTGAGATCCCAGTCTGAAAGAACAAAAGGACGTGGAGGATGAACAAGATCAAAGGAATGGAAAAGAAAAGAAATAATCAGGGAGGTGAAACCTTTAGGGAATCAGAAGAAATGGAATGTGTTTGATAGATGGAGTTTGGTGATGTCTGGATGAAATACTTTGATCATGGCATATATATATATGAAGGCCCCCTCCAACCCTGACTGAACACATCTATCTCCAGAAATGAAGGGTGAGGAACAGGAGACCAAACGAAAGGTAGTTTGTCATTCCAGTGAGTGACAAATGCATCTGTATGTGGTATTCCTAGGCGAGAACACACCCACTGAAATACTTGAGAATGAAGGTACACTCCACAGGTAAAACTTGGTTGAGATGAGACAAGCATGGAAAAACCATACTGAGGGAAGAGTCCAGGCCTAAATGACATTGTTAATCCTTGTGTTTTGTTTGAAGATAAGTACAAGGCTACACAATAGGCTATCTATGCTCTGCCCACCACTAGTATCGAAACCAAGTTTCTAGCATTGTAAGTCCGCAGACATACTGATGTGCCACTGGGGGTCTAGTTAATCCTACGCCAGGGCCTGAGCTTCTGAAAGTTGATAGATTGACAATTGAACATGCTGGTTGTAGACTCAAAACCAAAGGTCTACAGCCAAGAAAACAGTAGTCTCAGAACCAAATGCCTTACTGGAAGAAAACAACAGGTGTCTAAATGGAAATGGGTCACAAGAAGATCAGATAGACAAGAAAAAAGATTATGGTAAGCCTACATATAGCTATCAACTCGAGAACACAGAGACAGAGAAACTTCATCTTTAGAGACCATATGCCAGAAAGAATCACGAGTGCATGCAGGAGATGAAAGTGATATGAGAGTCCTGTTATCATGAGCACCATGTCACAAAGACAAAGAAATAGGCTGAGTATGCTCTGCATACAAAATGAGAGAGAGAGACCCTAAATGAAGGAAATACATGTTGGGAGGATTGAAACTGAAATGGAGAACAGAGGGAGCTATCCCAAATAAGACGATTTCCAAATGGGAAGGGAGGTCACAAAAGAAGAGGTCATATTGAAAGTGGAAAGCACACACCAAACATCCACAAAGAAGTGGAATAATAGACCTTAGATCATAACCTCTGAGGAAGAAAACCCTCAGACTCTATGATAAGTTATGGGACCATAGCCATCACAAAGTAAGAACTGGGAACCAAATGTTTGAACATTAGAGATGAACCACAGAAATTGAAAGGTAGGCAGACAACTCAGGATTTGGAGAAAGTTTTGAGATACAGAATTGGTCATCCACCACTGAAGAGAATATCCACCAGAGAGTAAGAAACTGACCATCAAAACTGAAGAAAGACCATAGCTGGGTCAAGTGGGACAGAATGGTATTTGGCTGACAATTTCCCATCAACATGGTGACGATAAAAAGACGGGAGTAAAAACCTAGAATGGGTTCTTGAAACAGGATGAGGTAGAGAGTAGAAGTATAGAAGATCACTGAGAAAGCACCTGAGGAACCCAACAGAGTCTAGCAGAGGGAATTCACCAGTGGGTAAAGTGGAAGAATAGAGTCACCACAGAAGTGGAATCAAGTAGTTACTCCAGAAATTAATTGCCTCCAAGATTTGTTATGGTCAATGCTTAAAGAAAATGAACCATGCATAGTAACAAGAAGGCAAGTAATAGAAGAGGGGACAATCCCATATGGTTGAATGTAATAAAAAGTTAACATTTTTCAACTCTGGAAATGTATTTTTAATAGATACTTACCTCTGTGTTGGTGTAGATGATGAGCATTCTCCTTCTACCATGGACTGGAAGACAAATACTCAATACTGCTTGTTTTTGGACTGGATTGTTCCACCACATGCAGTTCATCTCTCCAGCTGGCTTTCCCCTATCCTACCATTGTCTAGATTCCAGTTCCCAGGCAGTCTAGTGTTGGATCATGTGTAGGACCAGCCAACATAATTCCTGACACATGTAGTTGGTAAGGGACCTGTTCCTAGTGCTGATTGTACGAAAATTCCCCAAGCTGCCTGGTTTTACACCAGAGTTAACTCACCATGTTTGCATTCCTCATTCCTACCATTACCCAGATATCGAGTTCTGGGTGGCCTGGTGTTAGTTGTGTACTGGGTCTGCAGACATGTGCCCTGCCTGGGTTGTTGAAAAGAGAGAGCTACATTAATTTCCTGATGACCTAATACATTTACCATTACAGTATTGAAATTTAAGAGCAAAATCTATTGCTTATAAGTATGTCATTCAACTTAAAACTATTGCTATTTTTGCAAGTGGGTGTGGCTTATCTTCAACCAAGGAAAACTTTACAATGGTTTCCTAGGGGAAAAAATCTTGTAAGGTCTCCAGATAGTAATAAAATACATGTATATGGTGGACTTCAACTGTCTGAAATAACAGTCTATATAAAAGTTGAGAATTATAACCACGAGCCAATCGCATGACAGCAAAAACTGCAGTTTTAATTGCTGTTTTAGTTGTTTAAGTTTGAAATAAAGGATTAAAACTTAGATAATATTAATCTTCAAATTGTAATATACTTCATAATCATAATCTTATTAAAATACCTTGATAGGAAAGTGATTTAATTAAAGGTTTATAAGGTTAGGGTGTTGTGTTTCACCAGATTCCCCACCATGTTGTTCCCCCTCTTCTAGTGGAGTACAGAAGCCATTGCCACTTACAAGTTTCTGGCCACTGGATGGAGGCTTCCTACTGAGTGTGATCAGTTCCACTCAGTTGAGAGTAGAGTGGTGGTATTCATTTTGGAACACTTTCATTAACTACTCCCCGAAAACATACATCACGTATAATAGTTAAACGAACTGCTTAAATGTCACATTGGTGTAGCCTATATAATGTCTAAAGTTTATAGAAATGTTTTCAACGTTCGTAAGTGTCAAGATGGTTTATCAAATTTCGTTCAGGTGACTTTAGCCTTAAAAACTGTGATGGCAGAGGCTGACATGTTGGAATTGATATTGATGCT
>NW_013673428.1:12885-31621 GCF_000517525.1 Limulus polyphemus
AGAATGGAGACTATTTCATTTAAAAAAATTTTGTTTTGATATATAAGTTGTTTGACATCAAAGGAGTAATTCATTTTTAGTATAAAAATACTATTTCTTATCTTATAATTTTCACATTTCATTTGCAAAATCTTAAAAACACATAAATGAATACAAAAAGTTTTTAAGGGAAAGGTTTACATTTTATTTTCTATTTAATATGCTACCTATTATCATCAATGTACATTGCAATAAATAGCTTAAAATTAAGAAATGGAAATATGTACACATGTGATCTCTTTGTAAAAGTCATTTGAAACTTCTTTTTTTCAATATACGCAATGTCACATCTTTATCTTTTCATTTATGGTTTATTTTTAATTTTCCTTTGCAATTTTTTGTCTTTTGTCATTTATGCCAATATACATCAACTGGGGCCTTGTTATTATTACTTCTGCGACTTCTGTACAGAGACTTGTTTCACTAATGCTTTTCACACGTGAATGATGCCATCTTGTTTATACACTTTTACAATCCAGGCAACAATGAGTTAAACTTATAAAAATCATTAAACCCTTGAAACATGATTTTTAAACACAAATAATATGTAATTAACTAAAATATAACTATCTTACTAACTATAGCCTATTTAGGTAAGACACCAACATAAGCAAACAACAATACTATCAGCAGTTACAGCTACTTCAATGTTAAAACTGCACACCAACTTAAAATTAACTGTTAGGAGTGTATGGTGTAAACTGAGGTCTTTCTAACAACTATATATAACTATAACTACTAACTATATATACTTTGTAGATCTCAAGGTAAAGTATAGAAGGTGAGCATGGCATACATCAAAAGTTGTAAAATTTATGTTTTCCAGAGATTTGGAGACTTAGGATCTCATGTGACAATAGTTGTGAAACATACGTACATTAATAGTGTAGACACACATCTACATTGCCAGTTCATGTGGCTAAGAGTGAACTGCTGCTAAAGTCGTGATTTTTCATAGATCCTGGATTATGTGAAACTAAAACTGCAGTTTAAGCATTTTTAAACATTTCCTTTGTAACAAAAGAATTAGAACTTAGATAACATAAAAATTCAAATTATAACACACATTATAATGTTAATTTCATTGACATATATTCATAATAATGTGGTATAACTGAATTTCGAAGGTAATGCAGAACCATACACAGGAAGGAATTTAAAAATGTGCCAATACTTATAAATATTTATATATTATTTGTGTTTTAAAATACATATTTGAAAAGATTTAATGATTTTTGTACATATGCACCATCTTTTCTCAACAAGTCTCGGTGTAGATTCTGCTGAAATAACTTCATAAAGCCCAACAGGCATCAGTTGACATATTGTCATAAATAGTAAAAGACAAAAATATTTAAAGGAAAATTAAAAATAGACTGCAAGTGAAATAATAAATACATCAAATTATGCATATGGCACAAAGAAGACTATTCTACTGAATGTACATACATCCACTTTTTAAGTTTTAAAATTTCATTGCACTATATGGTGATGATAATAGATAGAGTTACTGAAATAGTAGAGAAAACGGAAATTAAAATATAAACATTTACCTTAAAACTTTTGATATTCATTTATGAGGTTTTAGAGATTATACAAATGAAATGTGAAACTGTAAGATAAAAAATAGTATTTTTATACTTTTTATAACAATCTTCTTGCAGTGGAACTATTAAGAGTGCGAGTGCAAATAACAACATTAAATAACGAATTCTGCATTAGAAATGGTAGAAAAAATCAAAATTAAAAATTCAAATTTTTTGACACAACATACTTTTAGGAATATTCTTGTTAAATGTTAAACAATTTCATCCACTAGTTGCATTTTTATAACGAAATATGATGAGAGCAAATTTACCTTCACTCTGAAGGTATAGACTGTGCATTGGATGACCACAAAATCCCTATTTTTAAAAGCAGACCAGTCCCACTTTATTCAACCAAGACCAGAGAGATGGGCAGCAGTACTGACACTGCTTTACACATGACTGTCCATGACTAGGTACAGTCTGGAATATACTTTCTTTGTGAAGCATCTAGCCACAAAGATTCCTCTAGCAGTTTTATAGAACACCCCATCTCGTCAGTTTAAAGGTTGCATGGTGCCAATTTAGGATAGGCACTATATACTATAGATTCAGTAGTATTGAGAAATGTAAAAGAAGCCACTGTAGCAGATGCAAATTTAAAAATTATCCATTCAGAGCCTATACAAGACATGGAAAATAGCAACAGGTGACAAACGATATCCAAATGAGGAAGAAACAGCCAAATGATGCAGATAATGTGCAACAAACATGTGAGGTTTAGTCCACATGCCAGCTTGCACGATTACCTCTAATGGACAATGGAAGTAAGCAGCCAGGGAAAGGGTGAGATAACAATCTGGTGAGAGGAAACTTCGAACATGCAATGAAAATCTTCGGTCAAAGAAGCATAAGTCTGAGGAATGAGTTGGTGGAAGCACCTCGTAAGGGTAACAGGAGAAAGATCATGGGAAGAGGAAGAGTTCTAGGGGATACAAAGTCGGTAACAGGAACCACAAAAAAGGAGCAAGATAACAGCAAATAGCTCACATGGAACAAAGAACCCAATTGGGATCTGATTGGGAATAAAGATGAGCAATAAATGAAAGGAAAATAGATATATATGAACATGACAAACATATTCGGGAAAAAAGTATAATCAGTATAAAGGATAACGTAAGAAAATGCTAAAGAATGTAGGAAACATCAATAGCAAACACATCTGACCTATGACATCCACATGCAAAGAAGAGTGAAAAATAAGTATTGGTACAAAGAACATTAAAGAGAGGAAGGGTAAGCATGAAGGACAAGACTGAGATTTCAATCTGGTAGCACAACTGGCTGGGGAGGATTAGGAAGGCCAAAGGATTGAAACAGGAGAGAGAAGGCAGAAGACAAAATATGCAAAAGAAGTGGACAAACGAAAAATATTGGACACTGCCACTTTAAAGTACACAAAGGTAGAAATGTATAAACCATTATCAGAGAGCCAAGTAAAAAAATTGGAAAGGTGGTGAACAGTTGGTTTTGAAGACTAAAGCCATGCAAAGACAAGCAACAAAAAATCTGCTATTTATGCTGTTAAATAAGGAAAGAAGAAGAGTGAACAGAAAAAGAAAGAAGGAAAGCTACCATGTACAAAGTCAAGAACTCCTCCCAAGAAACCAAACAAAATTTATGTCTGAAGACGGAGTGTGAATGAGCAAGGAAGGATTGAGGTTGCTAGAGTGGGATAGGGAAAGAGGAAGTGGCATGGGAGGAGATGACTGAAGAAGGTTCAAGAGTGGAAACCAGAGCTGTTCTGGCCAGAATTGAGCAATGGGAATGACCTGATATGAAGTGGCTTGAATAAGTGAGAAGACATGGGGAAGAAGACAAATAGAAGGGTAGGCATACAGATAAAGATTGGATGAATCCTAACTGAACACATGCACAGCTAGAGCTGAAGGATGCAGAACAGGAGATCAGAATGTAAGAAGTTTAGTATTGAGGTGTATAGTAAAAACATCCACCTGGAGAATAACCAATGGAACGTTTAAATAGTGAGAGAACACTCTGTAGATAAACTGTTCTTGGGGTGAGAAAGCCAATCCATAGATTCTGAGCACTTGATATGTGTCAAACAATAAACCAAACTTGTTGAGATTGGACCCAAGTATGGAGACTGAGTGTTAGAAATCAAAGCAAATGAGACCAGATGCCCTTGACTGATGATACAAGAGATGGAATGGATTATGATAAGGTACCCCCATACTACAGTAAGGAACTGATCCAATGCCCAACAATCGGCTAGGAGCTCTAAAAGATTGATATATAGAGTCAATTCAATGTAAGACAAATGACCAGCAATTTCCTGATAACCCAAATAAACCCCCACCCTGATAGAGATGCATCCATAAAGAAAAAATTTGAATGTGGATGAGGAAGAGGAACACCAGCCAAGGTGTTATCTCTATTAAGCCACCAGGCAAAGTCGACTTCTAGAATGAAAGGAATAAAAATGGAGGAGACAAATGGATCCTGAGCAAGGTTCAATTGATCATGCAAAAACTATTGAAGACAGTGCATGTGTCCATAACCCCAAGGGTTGAAGGATTCTATAAAAGCCCAGGTCCCAAAAGAGAGAGAACCCTGAGCACAGGAAGAAAAGGAGAGGTGCTAGCTTTGGATACCAAGTGCTTCATATCCCTCAAACACAGAGAAGAGGACTGAACCATGCTGAGAGATCAATAACTGGATGCCAATCCTCTGTCTTCTTGTGGACAATGAACAGATGGGAATAAAACCTTAGTGAAGGGAGAAATACCTGTTCAATAGTATCCTTGGGCAAGATATCCAAAACCTACTTGGACAGACACTGGTAAGTAAGTGGATCCCAGAAAGGATGGTAACAAAAGGAAACTGGGGATAATGAAGGAGGAGCAGAAAAATGAAGACTCAGACCATCTGCCAACACCTGAAGAACTCAACAATCTGCAGCAAATGGATGCCACAGATGAGCAAATCTGGCCAACTGTGCCCGACTGAACCAGAATCCAATGAATAGTCACAGACAATGCTGACATCTGAAAAAGCAATGATGAGAGATCTAATGACTAGAAGTTGAAACATGGAACGATGGTAACAGTCGGTGAGAGGAAGACGAAGGTTGTTAAACAGGAATAAGAATAGGAGAGGATTGAGAAAGAAGGGGAAAAATAGAGGAATTTTAGCATGCTATCTCCACAAGAGTCACCAAAGTATCAACGACATCTCCAAAAACAGACTGGCATAGCAATGAAGCCACATGAAGATCACACAGATAAGAAGCAGGCAAACACTCGTGTGACAAATGGACATTCTTGCCAAGGAGACCCCAACAACAAAACAACCACATATGGAGGGACAAAGCTAAAGAAGATAAATGTGTCATTTCGAGAAAAGAAGGGAATATGTATGTGCTGATCCCCCAGGAGAATGGTGGATAACAGCAGTAAGAGTATGAATAGACGAAAGATGACATAGAAGAGTCATCAGTGTAAGGAAACAAGTAAGCAGATGAAAGACAAATGGTAGTAGAAGGGTCAGAGCCCTATGACTGAATCAGTGATTCCAAGGTCTGAGAATGAAGAAAAGGAAACTCAGACCTATGGTTAAGCCAAAGCATGCATGTCTGCCAAACATGGGGATCGAGGCATGCTGACACTAGCATGCAGTTGGGAAAGGAATTGATCATCATGGAAACAAATATCTGGGAAGGGGAACCAAATAATCAGACTAGAATGAAGGAGAGAGGGGGAATAATAAGAAACAGGGGATCGAGACAAAAGGTAACAAACCTGAGATATCATGTTGAGTAAAACCGAGGATGGACAAGAGAGATCCAAAAGAGTAGACTGGGAAGGAGCTGCAAAAGCAAGAGGTGGAAAAAAGTTGTCCAAGTCTTCAACCTCAGGAACAGAATCCCCAAGAAGAGGGAGATTTATAAGACATAGTCTCCCCACCCCACCCTCCATAAGCATATAAAAATGAAAATGTTCAAAGCATAGGAAGAAAAGAGCACAAAGTAAGGGAACTTGACAAAATACATCCCATAATCAAACCACAAAAACTGATGTTATGTTGGTCCCTTTTCTATTATTTTTTTATGTCATCAGTTACCAAGAAAATGAACCACATATGGCAATGGTGAATAAGGCCTAATGACATCCTTAAAGTGTACTGGACCAAACCCCATGTTGGATTAAACAATGGGAACAGACAATGGGACGTGTATCCCAAAAACGTAAAAGTTGGACGACAAGAAAATTAAAATGAAGATAATTCAAATGAGAGTTTTAACTAATAAGTGTAAAATTTAATATTGTTCTGTCATATAATCAACATTATAAGAAAAAACTACACAACAAATATGAACAAAAGGTTAAGGCAATATACATAAAAATTCTAGTACATCAATCCTAAAAAAACACATCTGAAGACAAGCAGTGCCAAAAAAAGAATAGCTCTATTTTCATGTTCTGGTGCTTAAGGGTATTATACGTTGATGCAATACATGTTGGAGTGGGACCTATTGGTGTAGGGCTGTAATCTATTAATGGTTATATCATATGTTGGTGTAATACATGTTAATTAAAGTTCATTAATTATTTGACAAACATAAAGCTTAAGAAAAGAAAGTTCTCACTCTAAAAATCTTCAAGGTAATATTTTTTTTTAGTTTTAAAAATTCACTCCTTTTTGCAACTTGAACATGTGTAAAGATATACTACAGAGGACTTTTGCATAAAATAAATTTCATCCTTCTTAGGTCTATGGGAAAAGATTATTCTTATTCTGTTTTGAGCTTAAAATATATAATTTAGTTGTACCTATTATTGTTTTCCCATAAACTTTAATAAACTAATCTTCAGAACAATGTCACTTTCTTGTTTGACATCAAAATCACATCAGGTGGAAATTCCTTATTTCTAAGGTACATTTGTAATTGACTAAAACAAAACACTGCTACAATCAGGGTCGAACAAAAAAATAATTTATTAAACTTTAACAACTACAGAAATCCAAAATAAAACTTTCAAACAATTGGAATACAAAGTTTATTACTTACCAAAAATAATCACAGTTAATAAATATATGCCTGGCCAGGACTTGATGCAAACCTTAATTAAGAATACAACACAAATATTAATGTTGTTAATTATTTCAATAAATAAAGGAATTGGGAAAAACAAGCAGATTTTACTGGATAGGTATGAGGCAAGATGTGGAAGAATGGTGCAGAACCTGCAATGCATGTTATATCAAGTTGGCACACCAATTGAAAGAGCAGCCATTGACATTGTTGGTCCTTTGCCTCAAACTCGTGCTGGAAACAAGTACATTTGTGTGGCGATGGAGTATTTCACCAAGTGGCCTGAGGCATATGCAATACCATATCAGGAAGCTAAGTACAATTGGACACTTGGACAAAGTTTTGTAATAGCCATCAAGATGACTGGGATGTCTTACTCCCTCCACTGTTGATGGCCTATAGAATAGCAGAGCATGTAGCCACTGGATACACTCCAGCAAAGCTAATGTTTGGTCGGGAACTTCCGTTGCCAGTAGACCTGATAACAGGATGCCCACCTTATAAAGAGTTGCCTGAAAATGTGTCAGAGTTCGTAAAAGTGTTATCTGAAAGGATGGATGATATTCACCATCAAGTGCGTTCAAACTTGAAAACGTCTCCTGATTCCATGTAGCTATATTATGATAAGAGATCTACTGAAGTCAGCTTTGTACCAGGAGACAAGGTGTGGTTGTATAATCCCAGGAAGACCAAAGGGAAGTCTCCTAAGTTGTCTTCTCCATGGGAAGGCCCATATGACATAGTGGATCATCTCTCAGACGTGACTTTCCGAATAAACTGTGGTCGGCGAGGTAAGCCAAAGGTGGTGCATGCCAACAGGCTTTAGCATTATCATGGTCCAGGACATTTCAGTTGGAACAAAGGGAACAACGGAACAAATGACACTGCTGAAGATATGTTACCTGAAAAAGCCACTTTCGAAGAAGAAACTCTATCTGGTTTAGAGAAGGGAAGCAGTGAAGCCCTTGATGAAGTTCCTACCACTGATGTGACTGTTACCGATAATAGGACATTTCCTGATATAGCAGATGAACCCCACGTGAAGCACAAGCCAACGAGACACTGGCCAGTACGGAAAAAGATACGTCCTGTAAAATTAGGAGACTTTGTTGTATTTTAATTTTGCGTTTGTAAATTCTGTACATTTAATCAAGTTATTGTTAATTATCTATTGGGTTAATGTAAGTAGCTATTGTTCGGGACGAACAATATTAAGGAAGGAGCAGTGTTACGACAGCGGAAGGCACGTGACGCTGGTAACACGTCATGAGTTTCTAGACGGAACATGACTGTTCTCTAGTGTTTGCCAGATGCCCTCTGTTTTTGTATATAAGTCTGGCAAATAAATCGGAGGTGAAGTGACGGCATAGATAATTGCAGATTGAAGAGAGATATAGAGACAAATAATTGAGTCAAGTGAGTGGTAATGACCGTAAGTAAAGTGCGTGAATCGTTCTGAATTATAGCGTGTGTTACAGTTAAAATGACTGTGGAATTTCTGTGTATTGCAAAAGTTGTTTTGTGAAAGAATAAACTAGTTTTATTTAAGAAAGGATTTGTATCGCTGAAGTTCTTCGAGAAGAATTTATACCGGAAATTAACAAACGTAACACAAGATTTCTTTACTTCAATATTTTGGGTTAAAATAATTTTTTTAAACATTCTTAATAAAAATGAAAATTATTGGGTTTCAAACCAAACTCCCTCCCCAGTGGCACAGGAGTATGTCTGCGGACTTATACTACTAGGAACCGGGTTTCGATACCTGTAGTGGGAAGAGCACCCTTTATGTAGTTTTGTGCTTAATAACAAACAACAACAACAAGAAACCAAAGTGTTTTCGTATAAAATTCTAGTGCTTAATCATTAAAATAAACTATGAACATTAAAGTAGATTGTTTTGAGTCTCCTGGTGCTTCAACGATAAGTCTGGGAGCTTATAGAGAAAATATCGGGTTTCGATACCCGCGATGAGCAGAGCACAGATAGGCGTGAAGTTAAGAGATTAACAACAAACAAACGTTCTGTTTAATGTTTTGTTTTTTTAAATGACTTTAAATTCAAACTTAAATATCTTTATCTAAAGTAAGTTACTGAGTAATTTACAGCCGGTCTGCATATGGTACCCTGTAATAAGAAAGTTTTGTGGTTTATTGGTTTAGTGCAATTAAGATCCGAGGTTCAAGCCACAATATACAGAAGTGAACACATTTCGTACTTTCTGCTTTGGAACCCACGGCAGGCAAAGAACAAATAGCCCATTGTGTAGATTTGTGCTTAACAACAAACAAACAAAAACTGTGAGAGTCAGTCTTTGGTGTTTCTAAATTTGGTATGACTATGTCTATATATTGGGGTCTCTAACCTGCCCGTTTAACTGATGTAGTGCATAAGTATAAATATGTCTTTCAGATTTAAAATACCAGATTTATCTAAAGCATCAATATATGCTGCCATCTAGGTGATAAAAGGCTGATATCTAATTTAATGGATTTTTTTCGTATTTCGAATTTAAAAAAAAGAGAATATATATACCCCATTTAATTTTTTTGCAATTCTCCATCAGTTTGAGAAAGTACTTAAAATTCCGATATTTCATTCATCAACTTAATTTCAACTTTATTTATTTCCTGTCTTTCTTTATACAAGAAGGTTTGTTTGTTTGTTTTGAAGTTAAGCACAAAGCTACACAATGGGCTATCTGTGTTCTACCTACCACTTGGGGCTATACAAGAAGGACTTCTGGAAGACAAAATGTTGTTATGAAATGTTATTTTTATACACACATCTGATTTTGAGCCATGGAGAACAAATTATGAGGAATGCAGAAATGGGTTTCTAATAATTCTTCGGGTTTCGACGTTTAAATATTGGTTTTGATTTAGAAAATATGTGGTTAATGAACTTAGATACAATAGTGAATCGTTTTTGCCGTTTCGAAAGGGTATTGCTTGCAATAGTTCAAGTGATGGTTAATCTGAAAAAAAAATCACCACTATGGATAAACATTTATTAGTCCTCTTACACAAATCATCATTAGGCCACACAATTGTTTACTGTATGATTTTCATTGTTAATAGTGTAATTTCCTTGCCTTCTGTCTGGTAAAGTGATCAATGATTCTGATGAAATCGAAAGTACAGGTTAACTGGTTTTCAGCTGAAAGGGTTCCCAGAAATAGCTTAAATCTCATAACATTATATATCATTATTATTATATTGACCTTTCAGCCATGCCTGGCTAACAATACGGAAGTTAAAATCACGAGGCACACGTGCACTCATGTTCCAGTATTCAATAATATAAAACTGACCTTTAGTCTTTACAAAGTGACCCGTCAATGGTGGAGCGCAGACAGCATTTTATGAATTTCACTTTTCTAAAATAGCACTTTCCTCCTGCAACTGTGACTGAAATTGTGCAGAAAATGAGAAGGGCTACAGAAACTTTTGGGAAAAATGGGTGTAGCTGGAATTTGTGGCGTTTGTTTAGAAGATCTAAAGAACTTAACTTAATGCATTATCACCAAACTTAGCTTTATGAATGTCCTTTAGATGTTTCCTCTAAGTCTTCTGCCACATCAGATTCACACTTGGAAACAAACTCTCTAGTTTTTGCTTAATGAAGCTAAATTAGTTGCAAATAATATGAATCTTCTGCCAGAACTGCCTGCAAAACGGAAAATAGTTACCAAGTATTTTCATGATGAAAATAAAGATGACCCTCTTGGCTAATTGTGAAGAAAATGAACCTGTAGAGGATACAAAATTCAGACGAAACACATTCTATAAGATCATAGATTCTGTTATTACTGGGCTCATTACAACATATAGAGCAGCCATCTCATGGTCGCGGGTTCGAATCTCTGTCCCACCAAATATGCTGCCCTTTCAGCCGTGGGGGCGTTATATTGTGACCGTCAATCCCACTATTTGTTGGTGAAAGAGTAGCCCAAGAGTTGACAGTGAGTGGTGATGACTAGCTGCCTTCCCTCTAGTCTTTCACTGCTAAATTAGAGACGGCTAGCGCAGATAGCCCTCGTATAGTTTTGCACAAAATTAAAAACAAATAGATCAGCCATGGATATTAATCAGATTTTTTGTGGCAATATCTAGATATATCAGAGAAGGATATACATTAATTGAGCGTCAATGTTCACGCAGTATTTTTAAAGCAGTCAACAGACTTTCATAGTTACTCACTTCAATATCAATGGTAGCTTTGCGGGCCTGCAATACTTGATTACGCTGATAAGAAGTACCTTTAACCAGATTTCAGCCACCAAGATGCAAGAAAATTACAGCACATAGAAAGGTATACATTTGACTTCAGTTCTTGTTTGAGAAGAAAGATTGAGTCAAAGAATTTCTGATAGTGCAGCCAGAATCCCAGGTAAATGAACTACAAAAGGTCAAACACTATCCACTCTGTCTGCCCATTGTGTTCCCGGAAGTCCATGAAGAGAACAGCCTATATTCTCGAGAAGAATGCTCTATCGCTGTGCGCTACAACTAAATATATTTTAGAGCTTTTAAATTATTCCAAAGAATGTCTGAGCCTCTGTACAACTTTCTGCTGATTGTGCTACACAGAGATTGAGAAAAGCACATAATGAGAATTTAGTCAGGGGATTAACTTTTAGTAATATTGCTTGAGCATCATTATACTCACCAGCCACGTTGGACTCATTGTCATATATATTTGGGCTCTGCAACCAATCACTGGTATTTCACGATCAGCTAAGCAATCAAGTCATATTACAAATATCAGCCTCGGTCTTCTTATTGCAATCAATAACTCTTCAAAACCTTTCTTGAATGACAAAGTAAGAAGATTCTGGTGGCATAGATATCCTTTCATTTAGCTGCTCTTGAAAGAATATTATTCTCAAACTACAAATCAACACAGGGGTTTGCTCCAAAACGACATGCTCACGACACTCAGTATATCATTTCTTATGATGAACACTTCTCCCATGGTCTGAGGGCCTATCATAAAGTTTCTTCTATCCTGTTATTAGCGGCCAGCCTTTTACAGTTGTAATTGTAGAGCATGATGCAACTGGAGTCTTGGCGATATGTCAATATGGAAAACAGTACAAAGCTTGCTTAATATTACCTAAGACTAACAGTCACGTTTACTATATTAACCATTTTGCAGCAAAGACTATAGAAGAGAGCTTAGAAAAGGAAAATATTTAGGGTGTTATAGAGGCCCAGCTCTGACAGCTAGCCCAAGGTTTTCAGATGATACACTCTTAGCAGTTAAGTTGTAGAGGCCCAGCTCTAACAGCTTGCCCAAGGTTTTCAGTTGAACATCAGTTAAAGAACCAATACCAAAGTTACTGAGCTGATGTGGTTTTTCAGAAACATTTTTTGAAAGTGTTCCTCGAGTAGTGATTACATTTGGCTGTAGATAGTCACTTTGTTTTTCTGTAACAGGATATGCTGTGAGATTGTTATTGTCATTCGTATTAGTATCATTTGACATTTCATCATGATTAGTGTATTTATCCGAAGTAACACCATTTACTTCGTGTTAATTACTGACATCAGACCCTGAAAGAAAAGTTTTAGGCTGATCTTCACTTTTCTTTTCAAAACCAACAACAAAAATATGAAATTCTAAGAACTGTTATTTTTATACATCTTCATTAAATAATACATAATTACCCTTACGTTTTGCAATTAGACGATTTTCTATAAAATGGTTCAGGTTACCATGGCAATTAACTCGTTTACCAACCAGAATGTAATTTATATAAATGATTAAATGAGAAGTGGCTGACATTAAATCAACTTTTAACATATATTTCTTTTGCAAAAAAATGACGGGAAAGTAAGTAAAGATTACGAGATTAACAATAGCTCACAAATAGATATATCAGCAGAGGGATAGTTTTCTATGTAACTTATCTAAAAATTATTTTATACACTGACCAAAACAGTTCAAGGTTAAGCATATTCCAAGACATTATGTCACTTGGACAGTAGCAACTGGTTGAGCTGCACGTAAGATGGACTTCCTCTTCATTGGTAGGTTTCCGATATTATTGTTAAAATAGCCAGGATGGTTTATTATATATGAAAAAATACGCAAAATTAGAAATATATATATAGATATATTCCTTCCTATAGTGTATTATTTTTGCCACAAGAAGAGTGAAAATGCTTGAATATTAGTTATATCTATTACTAACTTCACTTGCAAAATGTTTATGAATAGTGTTTCTAGATATATAAACCTAGAATTCAGTTTGCTGTTTGAATATATATCGATGATTTAAATATATCAAAGATTTTCTTCTTTTTTTCAGCTTAAAATTAATTTCCAGTTGAGGAATGTCTCAACAATATAAACATAAATCTGGTACACAAAAGAGGAAATTCAAACGAATATTTACGTTTTTAATGTATAAAATTGCAGCAGTTCGAGTCAAGGCTAAGTATGAAAACAACAACATTATATTTAGATATTTAATCCTCATACACAAATCGTAACTTATCTAAGCTTAACGTGAAAATATAATTCTAGCTGTGTCTTATAAAGTGAATTAGATGTAATTATTTTAGCAATTTCATTGCAATCAGATTTTGTTTCAGTATTAGTAAATCTAAGGAGTACCGTATGACCGTGAAAAGTCTATTCACGGGCTGCCATCTAGTGTCAAACATTGAAAAGATATGTTTTATAAATACAATTTAAATTCAAAAAAAAAAGAGAGTGTATAAGTTTCGTATTATCGTTATTTCAAATCACCGTTTGAGATTTTAGAATGCTCAGTCCATTTTGGAAAGTACTTAATTAAGATTTTGGTCTTACATTTATGAGCTTTATTTCAAATTTATTTATTACTATGTGTCTCTATACAAGAAGGACTTGTGACAGACAAAATGTAGATCTAAAATGTTATTTTGAGCCACAGAAGACAAACAAAGAGGAATATAGAAAATAAACCTGCGGTTAATTTAATTTTTAAAAAACTTTTTAGGCTTATTGATTTCCCACACTTCGTCGGTTTTCGGAGTTCAAACCGTAACTTTTAAAGAAGGGGGAGAATTAATTTACGATATCGCAATGATACTAGTTTTAATTTAGAAAACGTGTACTCTATGGATTTAAATTAAAAAATGAAGTATTTCTGTCATATTTAAAGAAGGGTGTAGAGGGAAGAAAAAAGTACAAAATTAGCTAACATACCAATATTCTGAAACCTAGATGGCAGCATATATTGCTGTTTTAAAAGTAAATTTGGTATTTGCAATCTGACAGACACGATATATGACACATTGTTTAAACGACCTGGTCAAAGACTCCGAGGTACAGACATAGTCACCTGTAATTTAGAACTACTGACCAAAAGAATAACAACCATTCGGTAGCACTTGCTGTCTAGACGTCTACAGTTGCGTGACTAACCCTCAAAGTTTTAATGCTCCCACAGCTGTAATTTGTCATATTATGGCTTCAACCTTGGATCTTCTGATGCGCTAAGCCAGTAGTTCCTGTCTTGTATTTGTTATTTTTGTGTACCATATACATACTGTTCAAATCAACTGTAAATAATGAAGTAACTTTACATAACATTTAAACTCGTTGTTCAAAGGAGCATCGAAAAGAACACTTGTTTGTTTTTAAACACAAACGTATACAAATTCGAACCACTGGTATTGAAATCCGTGTTTGGTGTTGTTTTATTTTAAAGATTAAGAAATAAAAATGTATACTAAAACAATGTGGTTTCAAACTATTTCTTCTCACAGAACTTTCTGCAAGCAATAAAGGTTCCGAAAAAAAAATAACCTCAGATTTTAAAGTAATGGATTTTGCATATGGACTGAGAGATTAATATTGCTTTTCACATGACATTACTACTAAATTCACGGGCTTTCCAAGGTAGAATAAAATTTGTGGCATTTATCAAAGATTCGAATATAATTAATCTTCACGAATTCTTTAATCAAACAGATAAAACTTTTTTGGATGAAATGTGAACGATTTCTTCTGGTAACAGGATGATGTTACTCAAGGCATAAAATAAATTTAGATTTAATTACTCAAGTTACTCGCCCTGTTTCAACATTTACACTTCACAGAAAGAAATGCAGTATAGGGCAGATGTAATATAAAAATACTGTAAGAAACAAAGAGT
Source organism: Limulus polyphemus (assembly GCF_000517525.1). Classification (NCBI taxonomy): domain Eukaryota; kingdom Metazoa; phylum Arthropoda; class Merostomata; order Xiphosura; family Limulidae; genus Limulus; species Limulus polyphemus. Next base: position 27,719 of record NW_013673428.1, read on the forward strand.
GATTAGTTTTTCAACTGCCACAAAACATGGAATTTAAAAAAGTATCATAACAGCAATTTCTTTATGGAAGTACTGATGGCCTAATGTTAAAAGAGATTTTCAATGTTAAATATTCTAAAAGTATGAGTTTTATCGAAATTATTGTACTTGTTAGAGTTTGGATAAGTAGTACTTTGAAAAGTCAATAAAACGTAGTTGTTGTTAATTTATTGCGTTGGTTAGGAACATCGTTGTACCCAAGAAAAAGAGAGTAATTGAACTGCAAACTGTCTTTTCTCGCTACATAAACAATAATAATTAAGGTCTTACTTCTAATATATTGCTAGGCACTATGATTTTGAGATCAGAGAATCAATTAGCATATTTTAATATTCAGTACTTTGCTAGAAATGGATCTTGTCACGAGGAATCTTCATTGTGGTTTACGGTGAATATTTTTCATGTATAATAAGTGCCAACTGTTGAAAAACAACAAAAAAAAAAAGATAGATAATATTTGTATTTTGGAAAAGAAAAAACCTGCTACTAAAAACAAAATAGATGCGACAAATATAAAGATATTTGAATGGATTTAGTTAAGGAAAACATACACATTAAATAAACAAATTGAGAAACATTTAACTCTTCAAATGCTATTTGGCCTGCTCAACTATCAATATGCTTTGAAGGTTAGCTTTATCATGTATTTTGCTATGACTATCTAGTCTAAGAAAGGTATGATCATGCTAATGTTTCGTATAGATCAAATTTCTGTAGACTAGGAATCCGACAGTATATAAAAGTTTATAATTATGTTACTCTATTTTTTTAAAAAAATTTAATAAGAAATGTTTTAAAGAAATTTACACTTCTATATTTTGTAATTAAACAATTTTATTTAAGAAAATTTACGAAGTTTTTTTTAAACGGTATTTCAAAACGTTTCGTTATACTTCAAGTGCCATATAACTTTACTAATCAACGTGTGTGATTTTTAACATACAACGCTTTCGCATACATGTAATTTTTTTTTATCTTCAGGATGTTGGTGTTTTTAGCATAAAGCTATACAATAGGCCATCCGTACTCTGTCCACTGCGGGAAATCGAACCCCGAATTTTGAAGTTGTAAGTCCGTAAACTTGCAGCTGACCTAGCGGAGGACTTCTAATTTAAAAGTTTTCAGTGATTTACTGAGTCACTGAATAATAACAGATCTTATAGTCATCTATCCCCACTCCTGTTCAATTAAGAAACACATTCCCAATCGTGAACTTTTTGTCTCGCCAACTCGACACATTCTATATTCCCATTAAGCCGCGCAAATCGCAATTTTGAGAGTAAGCCATAAATAGCAATTTTGAAAGTCAGTTCCGCTGGTTTTGGGCTTGATTTGAACAACAACGCCGCTTGTTTATCTAAACAACACTACATATTAATAGTGTTAAAATGATAAATAAATAATAATAATAATAATCAACCAATGCCATAACAGTCGTTTTTATGCTTGATCACAACCTTGGATGATAAATATTAAACTTCAATGTAAGTGATGAGTTGATGACGTGAGAAACATTAACAGTGTCATGTTGAAATGTTATTGTTGGCGGAAAGTTGTAGTTAAACACTGAACTGTTTTATAATAATGATAACGAATTAAAGAAATATATGAAATATTCAATAAAAATTACATGAACACGAAAGGAAAGAAATTTAATTGCAAAAAAACTGGTATCTTAAATAAAAGAGTCACTAAAGGTAAAATGTTAGTGCTCACAGGCTTTATAAATACAGTCAGTAAAATAATTAGATTGTTTAGAAAGCGATCACCTACCCCTAGAACCATTTTACTGTGTGTTGAAGTCAGGTATTGCAAAAAAACCTCAAATAAGCGACCTCAGAATAAAACAAGAGCAAAAAACCGCAACTCGCGTCTCTAAAAAAATTAAAGCGACTTGAAAAAATACAAACAAAAAATGAAGTCCCTTATTTATTTATCATAAAACGAAAAGATAATTTTAGAAAGATTTAAACTGACGTTTGGCTTCTTGTGTAATTTCATAACTTCGATGTGTGTATTTCCTAGAACAGCAGCTTACTTAATAGCGTGTTTATTTGTAATCATTTTTAATTTTAATTTTGGACTACTTTAATAGTACAAAAAATCAGGTTTCGACGCACGCTGTGGGCAGATCGTTCATAGCTCATTTTTTTAGTTTTTTTGCTTAACAACAAACAAACAATTTATTCAATATCATGAGACCATTATAGCTATACTTCATTCCTGGGTGAAGAAACATATTAGTTGAAAAGTTGTAATATGAATTATCAACTCCTTTAAACACATATGTAATTTTCAAAGTCTTTATTTTCAATTTTTTAACACTTGACAGTAATGGTCGTTTTGTTCTGTACATGTAGGCCCGGCATGGCCAGGTGGTTAGGGCGCTCGATTCACAATATGAGGGGTGTGGGTTCGAATCTCCGTCCTACCAAACGTGCTCGCCCTTTCAGCCGTGGGGGCGTTATAATGTGATGGTCAGTTCCACTATTCGTTGATAAAAGAGTAGCCCAGGAGTTGGCGGTGGGTGGTGATGACTATCTGCCTTCTCTCTAGTTTTACACTACTAAATTAGGGACGGCTAGCGCAGATAGCCCTCACGTTGCTTTGCGCGAAATTCAAAAGCAAACTTGTTCTGTGTAAGAAAAATGTAGACTTTTGAATTTATAAAAAAGAAACATGAAAAACCGAATGTTGTATTTTTAAACCAGGTACTGAGAAAAACAACAACAGATAATTAAGTAAAAACACATTGTACTCTTTGCTCCACTAGAACTGAAAAACCATATTTAATAAATCACTACAAATTCAACACTTTTGTTGCTTTATAAGAGTTTTATTTTGAGCGATAAAGATATTCCAAAAAGAAGGAATACACGAGAGATTCAAATTCTTACCCAAAGTGGGACATCGGTAAGTTACGAATTTACAATACTGAAATCCGGGGCTCGATTTTCCGCGGTGGACACAGCAGATAGCCCAATGTGGCTTTGCTCTAAAAAAACAAACAGACGAATCAGATTATTATATTATAGGTAATATATAATAGATGTTGGCCCTCATCAGCTGTTGGGTGATCCGTTAAAGCTATAAATATCAATTACATTAAAATAATTAAATATTAACGTCAATTCATTTAGGACAAACCGAATAACATTTCATTAAAAATATAAGTAAAATCATTTAAAACCATATGTGGTAGAACACGACAAAAACTTACATAATTATCTGAAATAAAGACATCATTTTGTTATTTGTTATTCAATAAGCTCACATACCTTAGTTTGATAAATTATACATATAATTATGAAAATTAAAAGTTAAAAATATTTATATCATAAGTTATTTTACAATATTGGATTAAATAACACTTAATTTTTTAATTTTTTTCTATTATTTTAACTGATTTCGGATTCTATACATGTACTGTTTAATATTTCTTCAATTATATATTGTTTCCCACAGTACAGAGTGTTGATATATTTATAGTTATAAATGTATAGGACGTAAACAGGACACAGTAGTCTTTGGTGTCCAATAAACGTATAACGTTCTTTGCCTCTAAGTTATTATTCTAAAGTGTAGTGTACCTGAATCTTTACAGCGAGGATTACTTGTATGATTTTATATAAAATCTCTACATAATTACTATTCTCACTGGTTGCTTTGGCACCTATGAATATGTAATAGAGTGGGTACACTTTGGTTTTCTATAATTGTATTATGTTTCTTATATATCCACATCTTTTGAATTATTTAACAATTTGTGAGAAACGTACGACTACATATTTAATTTTTTTATTCGAGAATGGAGAAATAGTGATGTATTTTGGTACTCATTTCCTTTAAAAATATATTTTTAAA
>NW_013673428.1:32394-34094 GCF_000517525.1 Limulus polyphemus
CATGAGCATTTAACTTTTAATTTTTTTTCCACTTAGAGAATCCACCCTGTGTTTTGAAAGCAAACCAACTATCGGATGTCATACATGTAGATGAAAAAAAGAAGACAACAAAAGCAGTATGCTGCTTTATGTAGAGGTGAATACACCAACCAGGAACGATTGACCTCTTGTCCATTCAGAAGGCGTCGTTTGAACCAAAATGCAGTCATAGAATGCCCATCTTTGGCATCAAATAGACCTTCTTTCCATTGAAATTCATGTGCTCCAACTTTAACAATCTCTGTGTGATATGCATGTGTTACAACTGCTGAGCCTGTTGTATCGAACTTAATAAATCCAATATCCCTGTGTGTTAGAATATTTATTAGGTCATCCTCTTTTAGCTTAGCAACACTATTCTGTGGATTTGTTTCTGACAAAGTGGACTCCTCTTGTTTATTAGTATTATTATTGTAGCTTTCAACAGGACAGATAACAGTTTATTCATTGTTTTCTTTTTCAAATGAAATAGCATTTTCACAATCTTGTACTCTGACTTCTTTGCTGCCATCAAAAGGAACAGATACTGGCTTACTGATGTCATCACTTCCAGCAAGGAAAGCTCTCATCAGTTTGCTTGACTCCATCATCGAAGCTGCAAATTGTGCACGTCTTTTGCGTCCCTGTGCTCCCACTTTCTTTTTTCGACATAATGGGACTAAATTAATAAATATTGACTATACTATTTAGTTGCAACATGCAAATTGTGAGATGAAAGGAAGCATTCTACTTTCCTAAGTTCCTAACCACAAATTATATTAAATTATACACTTATAGTTGCAACTCAGAACTAGTTAGCCACATCTGGACCTGGTTTCACTTTAACTGCCATACTCATGTTAATTAATGAGACACAACAGTAAGAAAATCAATGCAGATGAGTGTATATGCTAGTAAATCATGCTTATGAGCACCATATAAATTACTGGCAGTTGCTAAATCACATTTAAAAATTCGATAGGTTTAACTATAGGAGACAAAGCTGAAATTGCTCGAATGAAAATTACACACACTGTGGAGAAGAGTGTGATCATAACACAATATAAGCCTAGAGGTTCAAAGGCTATATTTAATATTAAAGGTTTTGAAAGAATGAGAAAACTTAAATACAGGCTAACTATTTAGCGGTGCTAGATTATAGTTCCTAGATTAAGTCGCTAGTGCATCTAGATCTAACATTAATGTTAGATCTGTTATTTCCATCTTTTTAGTCTTAGGTTTGGATCTAGATGTAATAATAATGACAGAAATTTAGATTTACATCTAAACTAGCCCTTAGATTTGGGTGCATAGATTGAAAGCACCTTGTATTGAATCTACCCAGATCTAGATATAACCCTGCCTCATCAATTCTAGATTTAGATTTATTAGGCCTAACTTTCAGAACAAATGTTACATCTAGATCTATTAACTTAGTCATTAGATCTGTCCCAGTGTAATGCATAGTTTAATAGTTAGCATAGGTCTAAGTATGCCTATAATATAGGCTACAATTTGTATGATAATGGACCTAGGGTCTAGAAATAAAGTTATAACTGCAATTAGACCTAAAGCTTAGTACATTAGTTGGTGTAAGACATGATTTACAATCAGCCAATATAATTACAAACCACTACATTAGGCCTATAATGTTTACTAGATCTTAGATCTAGATCTTGCCT
>NW_013673429.1:0-11776 GCF_000517525.1 Limulus polyphemus
ATCTTGAAATAGCGAGATTGCATAAGGTAGAAATAACAAAGAAAGATCTATTCTTTGCTGAAAATATATTTGTTTCTCGAAGACTTCTATGTTTGGAGAATACATTTCAGGTAACTTTCCATTCATTTGATAAAAATTATACATCATTGGACCTCAATGATTTGCTTGAATGAATCAATAACAAGTTATAAAAATATGTGAAGCCTGAAACTTTTTTTAAATTTGCAGTTATGACTTTACACCATTGAATATCCGTTAATTGGTCACATCTGCCGAGTGGCACCTTATGTACATATGATCTAAACGACCATGTCAGAGACTCCTAGAATTCATACAGGTGTCCCTAATTTTGAACTATTGACTAGAGGGAAGGCAGCCAGATAACTACATCTGCCATAAAGGCCCTGTCTGGCTTTAAGCGAACTAATGGGATTCAATGTCACTTTTATAGTATACCAACAACTGAAAGTGGGGAGTTCAGTTGGACTTTACGTTACGCAGCCTGGAATGCTATTCACTACTAAACCACGATCGGCCTTTGATTATTGAAAAATGAAATAATGGGATTTATTTTATTATAGAGGTGTATTTTATTCATATCTCTTCCTCCAGGTGTTCAGCCACTCTGAATATCCAGAGGGTTTCGATAGAACTTGTACAGTCACAGATGAAGATTTTAGACACCGAGTGCACTTTATGAAATAGCTTGAACAAATTATCTCATTATTCATACACACATAGACCTTGTAATAAATACAACCATATAAAACAGTGTAATTTAAAAGTGGTAAAGATAAACTGAAATGGCAGCTTTCTAAACATTGTTTGTAGAATGTCACTTATAACTAAATAAATAAACATATATCTATGTATATAATGTTTGATAACACCGATGTGTTAAAGACAAAAGCCAGTTTTATCTTTATATAATACATTATTAAATAAAACAATATTTTTATTATACTTTGAAACTGGAGACAGTTTCATTTTTAAATATTTAATGTGCATTATTAACTGTTGGCTGTATTTCTTTAATACATTTCTGTTTTTGAAAACTTACACAAGTGTCGTCCTACTGTTGTTACGATGTTTGATATACCATTGTTATTAAGATATATATATATATATATATACAGAGAAACTAATTCTTCTTGCATTCCCCTCTTTTAATACGTTTAGAATTTGTTATAAACATATTCTTTTCTTGCTGGTTTGTACTGTTGATTATTATCACCTCTTCAGAGTTGTTGCAGTTCCGTCAAAATGTCTGGTATAAAATGATGTATTAAGTTCGGAATTAATAAGCTAAGAAATAAGTTACTAATATACTTGTTGGTAGCTTTCAGGTTGCTTGAAAAATGCAACATTTTGAGTATTTTAACTTCACTTTTATTATATTATTTTTTCAAGATCAGAAAATATATTGATATTTTTTACTGTTTTATTAAATTCGCTAAAGCTGATCAGTAAAAGCCATGGAAAGTGTTAAAAGGAGCATTTTAAGCAAATTCTTAAACCTTTTCTAATACAAAATTGTTAATTAACTGTTAAACTTGCTCTAAAGCAGCATTGTCAACTAACTGTTAAACCTACCCTAAAGTACCATTGTCAACTAACTGTTGACCCTGCCCTAAAGCAGGATTGTCAGATAACTGTTAAACCTGCTCTAAAGCAGCATTGTCAACTAACTGTTAAACCTGCCCTAAAGCAGCATTGTCAGCTAACTGTTAAACTTACCCTAAAGTAGCATTGTCAACTGTTAAACCCATATGACATATTTTGATGTGTACAATAATAAAACATTTTATACCGGTGAGTAAACATGGAAAAAGACTGTTGCGTCAGCGAGGTCACGTGACTAGTATCACGCCACCCGTTTTCTAAAGTGCCCTAGCATTTGCTAGATTGAAGGTGGTCTGGTATATATAAGATGGTCACGGCGTGATGGGACAACAGTGTAATGAGTAATTGAATGTATGCGGACAAAATATTGTTGGCTTCATGAGACGTGAATTATAGTGTTGTTATAGAGCGACTGTTGAAATTAAGTGTATCGTAAAGTTGTATTCGGAAAGAATAAACCAGTTTTATTTAAGAAAGGACTTGTGTCGCTAAAGTTTCGTCGGAACGAAGTTACGGGAAATTAACTAGCGAACGGAGACGTAACAACTCCATTCATACATAAATTAAACATTAAAATCGTATCCGGGTTCTACAATTAGTAAGAAATGTGATTCGTGTACCCTAAATACGGCGAAAAGTATTTTTCTCACATTACTATATATATATACATATATTCAAATAGAATCTTAATATATAAAAAATAGTTTCAATGTACCTCTTATATCAAACTTTAATTTACTATTAGTCTAAAAAATGATTTTTAAGGTCATAAGAAGTTCAGTAAAGTTACAAAGCCTAACCTTATTTACAATGAAACTTTTTTTAGTTTCAAAATACTAGCCATTAATTATAGAAATGATACATTTCTCTAATGCTGAATTGGTAGGTTGTAAATAGTTGTAGAATAAATAGGCATTATTTATTATTATTCGTATTTGTACAGTTTGAATTTTTGTTTTTAAGTTTATTGCGTTGTTTGACTTTTGAAATCAATTAAAACTTGAAACAGATTTTCTACTTGTGATTCATTTTAAAATATCTTATTGACTTGTTGTTTTAAGCTTTTGTTCAAATTGCCCTAAGCCATTTTACAGTTCGTAATGATTCATTTTAATATTTTGTCTGATACAGATTCAATTTTTCTCGCTTTTGTGAGGACAAACCTGGCATCTGTTCAGGAAATTCCAGTGTAGCAGGGGTGAGTGTTCATCAGTTTATATTAATATTTTGCATTATGAGTATGTTAAATTCATTTTATATTCTTTTCCCATGTGCCTGTGCGAGGTTTCCATAGAAGCGAATGCTATGGCTGATTGTAAGTTTATTTTGTATTTATTGAAAGAGAAGAAATATCGACAAATTGTGAGATAAACTATACAACATGGTTAAAATAATCAAACTGAAACAAATGTTTCAGCACAACAACAGTACTGTGACAAGCATTGAAATAATTCGTGGCTTGGCATGGCCTATTGGTTAAGGCTCTTGACTCCCAGTCTGAGGGTTACGGGTTCGAATCGCTGTCACCGAACATTTTTGCCCTATTAGCTGTGGGGGCCGTTATAATGTGACGGTCAATTTCACTATTCGTTGATAAAAGAATAGCTCAAGAGTTGGCGGTGGGTGGTGTTGACTTCCCTGTAGTCCAGCACTTCTAAATGAGGGACTGCCAGCGCAAAATATTCTCCTGTAGCTTTGTTCGAAATTCAAAAGAACCAGTTAATTTCCTTTTGAATAACTATTGTAAATTAAATAGATGTCGCATATCAGAGTTAACTCGGTAAGCCTGTTAGTACCTTGGTGACATCCAAATCATATACTTAATTGCTTGTTTAGGCAGTCTACTAGTGCGATAAAGGTGCAGTTAGACAGAATATAACGGTTAATCTACTTGTTTAAATAATTCATAATGACTAGCCTGTAATTTATACCTTTGAGTATTATGGGTAAACACAATGTTGCAGCGTTGGCGACATTTTGCTTAATTGTATCAGTCAACTATTGACATAATAATAATCCTCGATTTGATATTAGGGTGTAGTATTTAGTTGGGTCTAATGTGTCCTGTTTATTGAAGCTCAGGTTGCATCCAGTTACTAGATCACCGGTTTATTTTCTCGCGAGCTTCTTAGAAGTCGACTAAAGCATCAGGCTTTTTCATCTGTAAGGGTTCTTTGTTCTGCATTGATCCTCAGTGATACTGTGGTTTCTACATTTGTCATTTTATGGCTTAGGTTCAAGAATTTTGAAATTGAAACTTGCAGAAAATTTATTAACATTCTCATGTAAAACAGTCTATCTGGTATTTGTTTCTGAGGCTACATTTCTGTAACTTATCCAATGACTAGTTGTTCCCTCTCAGCTGCTTTAGGAAGATAAGATTAACTGGAATTCTGTTTATAGAGACAGTTGCAGAAGTTTTAATAAAATATCGTCTTAAACTACAGTTCTTCTCTTGTATGCAATAAGGCCCGGCATGACCAGGTGGTTAGGGCGCTAGACTCGCAATATGAGGATCGCTGGTTCGAATTCCCGTCATACCAAACATGCTCGCCCTTTCAGCCGTGGGGGTGTTATGTGACGGTCAATCCCACTATTTGTTGGTAAAGAGTAGCCCAAGAGTTGGCGGTGGGTAGTGATGACTAGCTGTCTTCCCTCTAGTCTTACACTGATAAATAGCTCTCGTGTAGCTTTGCGCGAAATTCAAACCAAACTAATAATTTTGTACGCAATAAAGAAGAACTGAAAACCCGCTAGCATACGAATTATTTACTCTCTACAAACATGAAACTAACAAGCTTTTATAAAACCTGCTGTTAGTGTATAAGATAAACTCTTGGAAACTGTAAGATATCCAGACTAAATTCGCTTTAGCATATGCATAGAATACAGTTAGGTGCATGAAATTTATTCCTTCTTTCTAGTATATCTTCTGGGTTATATCAAAATATGGTTCTCGTGGATGTGGAAAGTCTGACAGAATTCCTCAATACACTGAAATGACCTCTGGTTACAGCTGGGAATATCGAACATATGTTTCAGTCTGAGAATCTGCGGACTTACAACGCTAGAAACTGGGTTTCGATACCCGTGGTGGGCAGAGCAAAGATAGCCATTTAGGTGGCTTTATTCTTAACTACAAACAAACAAACAAAACAGTCTGAGAGCAAATGTTCTACGACTGCTGCGAGATAGGATCAACAAATTACAATTGTCTAGTATTGTATATGATGATCTAACATCATTCTTCTTAGAGGATTTCTGGTCCAGTATGGGGCAGTTTACGGTAGTGTTTTTTTAAATGACGATTTTCTGAGTTATTTTATGGCACATACTTCAAATGACGAAAATGACAATACTTTGAAATTTACTCGACTTCACATCCTTACGGTAGACTGCCGATCATCGTGTTCAAAATAATGAAATAGACAGCACTGTGTGTCATCATGTCTTAGACCAATATATTCTTTAAAGTTTGAAAAGTTAATATTTACATTAAAATATGTATGTTTCTTGCAAAATTTAAAAATTAAAGGTCAATAGTAATGCACATTTTTCTAACGCACGAAAATGAAAACCTCCAATCTATGACACTAGTGTTCCCATTTTGCGCAAATCACTTCGCGAAACAAGGAAAATATATTTGGAATTCATGACACTACGACTACAACAAAGCAAAAACCATTGTTATAAAATACCGATCACCATTCTTAATTCTTTATTATGCAAAACAGGCCTCTAATAATTGGTCATTATTTCATAGAAGTGACTTGACATCTTTACCGTTAATGACATTTCACTTCAATTTGGAGTACGTCACAACAAACTGTAAGGGCAGCCTGACACTGGTGTTATGAGATTAAAATTAGAGTGTTGATAAGGTCATAAAGTATTCTAGAAACTCTGTAATCACAACAGGATGTAACGCATTTCTCCCAAAAGCGTTCCATACTGGTTCGTCAAAATGAAGTCTTGTAATCTCGCATACCACTCCATTTGGTCAATGCTCTTCTTCAAGAAATATGTCAACCAGCTTAGCAGGTTATTGGTGCCATCCATGAGGCTGAGGCCAAGGCCAATTGCATTATAATGTTGTAGCAAGACATACTGTACCATGTGGTCCTTAAAATTTATTGTATTAATGGCATCATTCTGCGGGACATAGAGTCAGTACATCTATCAATACTTATTCCTGCTCAAATCAAACTGTAACACGTTCTTGTGTGAAAATTAACTGGTTCTTCTTCAAAATGTCATCAAATAGTTATACTTCTATTATCCATCTGCAAGGTAAATTACTCTTCTGTAAAAAGAATACTGCGCCACCTATCGTTGGTCCATGTTTTTGGTACCATTGCAAACAAGATATTTTGCACCTTTCTGACCTTCACTGAGTGTTTGGCAGACAGACCTTATTATTTTTATTGCCTCCTCGTAATTAACCCTTTAACCGTCAAACTTGCCTACGTGCGACTCATATTCGTTCTTATCTAAGGAAGTATATAAAATTAATAACGGTTTGGACTTACCTTCAGTAACGAATTAACGTAGAGGACTCAGTTACGGGCTCGAATCTTAGGCCTAGGTATTATAGGTACTCCACATCAAATCTAAATGTAAAATTTACTTATATACTAATGGACATTTTAATTTCTTCTATTTCTATTAAACCTTTTTTTTTTGAAAATGCCAGAATTTAGTCCATTTAATTTGTATTTTTAAATGTCCTCTTGTATTACATATATACATATGTATATTTAGAAAGTGCTCTTGCATCAAGTTAGAAGTTCCCCACCCCACAGTGACACAGTGATAAATCTGCGTATTTATGACGCGAAAAAACGGGTTTTGTTCAATGTTCCCTTTACTTTTTAAATCCATGAATGAACTTTTTCATGTACACCAGTATCAAAGCAATGTGCGCTACCAGTTGCTTTTAGGGGGGGGGGGTATTTTTAGACCATCGACCCTATTGAATCATAAGGCCGCTTTGAAATGCTAACAGTTAGTTATTTGGGCTTTAGGCTTATCGACTGCCAGTGTCAAAAATCGAATATGTAAAAAAAAAGGGACTTGAATGAAGTAAAAAAGGAAGTACAGAATGACATCCATGTCAGGATAAAACAATTAGAAACTGACTTAGTTAATTCAAGGATCAGACCACACACAACTGTCTGTGCATCTGAACAAACACAAATAAGTATACAATATGGAATAGAAGAAACCATCTGGTCTACAGTGTTATCATTAGTGTTTTGCACTTTGTGCCTGCAAGATCTTATTGGACCATTCCAGCTGTACCACTATTTCATCAGTTTATTGAATTTTGCAGACCAAATCACCATCATTGTTCCGAACGAGACATCAACAGTTTCTTATTGAAAAGTGCTACCAACGGCACATCAGACACAGTTTTTAGATAATTTCTAAGGTGAATAAATGAGATAGTGCCCAACAAGTTATTCATTTTTATGTACATTTAAAAGAGACAAATTTTAAGCAATCTTTCAAAAGAGAGCCATGAAATCTACTAGACATTAGTTGTCACATTATTAAATAGATTTGGAGCATCAAATCAGAAATACATTTTTATATCAAAGTATTGGACCATAGGATGGAAAAGACCTTAACTAACTTGCCAGATATGTGTAAGGGCATGGCCAATTATCTTATCCAGAAGCTCCACGTGAAATGTTGATTTCATCAGCGGATGAGGATATATGAATCAGACTAAGAACAAATAAGCTTACATCTTTAAAGCAAGCTGTACAGTTAACAATTTGATTTTAATAAATTAATGTCACAGTAAATAACTAAGTCACCATCAAAGGAATTATGAAATTATCGTATAAAATAATGTAGAAACATCAACTTTCTCTCTCTTTTTGTGTCAGAAATTCGAGTCCATTGGCATTGGTAAGATAGTGTTGGTGTCGGGAAGACCAGACTTCACTAACGTTTCTGCAGGTTTTTAGCGGATTTTCTAAAAACTTCACCACATTTTACATAGATGTTTCTCACTTTTTCAGCAGATTTATATATATATATATATATATAAAGTATTCATAGATTGTATTAGATTTTACATAAGCTTTCTACAGATATAACCAGAATATTAGTTTAACATAAAAAGAGAAATCCTAAAGCTCTCGCAATAAAATTGTGTAATTTTGGGAACGTATTGTTTACTTAATTTTATTATATTCTATCTTGTTTTAAGGGAATTCTTAATGTCCTCCTGCAAGTGTTAGCTGTACTTTAGCTTAAGGTGCTGTTACTTTCACTTAAAGGTTTCAGTATTCTCAGAAGGGCATTGGCTCCGAAACTGTTAGAATTGTAATTTCTTTGATTATCATTTGGTGAAGGTATTTTAGTAGTTATTGGAACTCAAGGTAGGAACTTGGATTTCACCACTTAAGTGTATCATTCTTTTATTTAGATAAAAATAAAGTGAAGGAAACATAAATTAACCTTATCTAACTTGGGAATATATTTTTTTTTGTTTAATGTTTCTATTTCATGATTTAGTTTATAGGGGGGGGGGTTAGGGTAATACGCAGGTCATCACACCAATAGATGCTGCCAGCCATGTATAGGAAATATCTCAAAGAAGTGTAACGTTATCGTTGTTAAAAACGATACAGTTTGTGCTATTTTATCTTTTCGATACAATTATCATCTCTCTGATAGGCATATGATGTTGTTGTTTTCCTTTGCTTATTTTTTTGAATAAGTTTTTTCAGGTTCTTTTTCCCGATTCCTTTATTTGAAATAATATAGATATTATTAATATTTATAAGTTATTGTTTATTAATATTGATATGAAGTCCTGGCCAGGCACTTGTTCATTAACTGTGTTTTGGTAAGTGTTATATTTGAATAAATTGTCTTTAGTTGTTGAAACCTGATTGTAGCTGTGTGCTCATTTTAGACCGTTACAGCGTTTCAACATCTACTGGAACATGCTCGCCCTTTCAGTTTTAGGGTCGGTATAATGTAACATTCGATCCCACCATTTCTAAGTAAAAAAGTAGTTCAAGAATTTCCGGTAGGTGGTGTTGATAGCTGCTTTTCCTTTAGTCTATCACTTCAAAATTAAGCATAGATAGGGCAGTTATCACTCTTGTAGCTTTGCGGGGAATTCAATAAATAATGAAACAAATAATCATCCTGTATTTTTTAACATATGCTTATATCTTAATGAGCCACAACAAAGTGAATTCTTCCCATTCATTGAAATTTTGATGATCTTTTTTTCAGATATGGAAAAATTACACACAAGGCTTAGAAGGAAGTTTGATAGAGTTAAAAGACCACGGATTTAACATACCAGATTATCTCATTGGAATATTTATGACCAATTTTAGAAGACAAAGGTGAGTTTCGCTTTAAAAAAAGATAGAACGTAACGCCTGACTATTTAAGTAAGAAAATTGTCTTTAATGCGTTCTATGGAACGAAGAATGTATGTTAGTAGCTTGTTTTTATCCTAAAATTACTTTAGCACTCAACATCTAAAACTATCGCAGACTACTTTTTTAAACATCCGCAAAAACTAAGTATCATAATAATTACATTTAATATAGATTATTACATTACATAACCAGCCACCTTAAAGTAGCTTCGATGTTTGTATTATTTGCCAATATCTGAAACTTTATTGCCTTTAGAATATTTCTATTTTGAAATATGCTATTGATATAAGTTAATAAATACTCTTATGGAAACTATGCTTTTTCTCAGCGTCATAATTACGCTAGTACTTACAGCAGGAATGGGCCAGATATACAATATGTGCAATACAGATTGAAATCTCAAACACACTGCAAACAGCATGTAAACAAAATTTTATAAGCACTTTACACACATTGTTGAGTAGTAAACAAACCAACTGCATAGTAACAAACCACCAAAGCACTTGAGAAAGTCGGTAAATTTCACGAAATCACAATTTGTGAGCCTGACTATTTGACTGATTGACTAACGTTGTTTGAAAGTCATAGCTCTCTCCTCCCTTCAGCTTATGCAAATCTAAATGTACATGATTGAATTGCGCTACCTTGGCTAAAAGTGTTTTTCTTTTTACTTATAATCTTGATAATAACAAGTAATAACAATAACCATTTTGCAACACTACGAACGAGCTAATAATACACTAGTAGCCATATTCTATGATTACGAGCACGCTCTGTGAGTTACCAAGTAACAACCCGCCGTCCCTCATATCACGTGCGAGTGCACAATTGCTTATGCATATACACTACGTAATCAGCCTGCAGCTGTATCAGCTAGCTAAAAAAAACATGGACTACATATATTTTCTACTTCTAGGTTCTAGCTATGATCTAACCTTTGAAAGATAAGTTTTTAGTTCTATACATCTGACTTGAAGGTTTCTGTGTTGGGCAAAGCAATTCTATCATAAAAGTCGGTGCCTTAGACGTGAGTCTCCTACATAAGGATGAACGCTACCACTGCATAGGTCGGACACGTCTTTTCTCGAGCACTCTGCACAGAAAGCAAAATAATAAGTTGTATAATTTACCTTTACACTGTTTTCAAACTAAGTGAGACTCACTGACTTCTATGGTTGTACTTGAAACAGTTTGTTTTGTAAAGTATTCCTTTCAAGGGAACAAAATGAGAAAAAAGGAGAAAACCTTATGTTGATAGCCTTGAAATATCTTTATTCCAGTGAAGAGAGCATTATTGCAAGAATAGAGATAAGATTAGAAACAATAATGCTGAACATGTGTAAAAAGCCTTAGCCATTAATACAGCCAAAGGAAAGGTTGCCGCCCTGGCTAGATGGAAGGAAAACTGTAGCAAAGATATCAGAAAAAAACAGGAAATGTTGAGAGATAGCTCTAAGAAAAGCTACAAGAAAGATAGGCCTAGAGCCCAGGCAGTCTAGAGACTTAGTATCAAAGAAAGCTATGAGACAAGTGTAAAAAAGTTGTAAATAACAAATTAGGAAGTAGGAATGGGAGAACCAAAAAGTAAGGAAACAAAGTAGGAATGGGCGAGTTAAAATTATAACACCTGGCGTTTTTGGACATGGAGCAACCTCAGAGTGGGTGTGGCTAACGTTCCGATTATTCATACTTCGTGTTTTACTTTGAACTTTGATCCAATTATAGTGTTAAGTCTATGTTCGTTTGTTAATTTCGCGTAATAATTCTTTCCGAAGAACTTCAGTTATACAGGTCCTTTCTTACATAAAACTAGTTTATTCTTTCTCTATACAACTTTGCAATAAACATAATTTCCACAGTCACTTTTACTTAAACACACGCTATAATTTACAACGATTCACGTACTTTGCTTACGGTCACTACCGCTCACTTGACTCAATTATCTGTCTCTATATTTCTCTTCAATCTTCTATATCTCCGCTTTATTTGCCGGGTTTATATACAAAAACAGACGGCGTCTGGCAAACACTGGCATTGCCAGGAACAGTCATGATCCCTCTAGAAACTCATGACGTGTTACCAGCGTCACGTGACTTCCGCTGTCGTAACAATAGATTTGAATTGAGTTTTATCTTGACACTTACAAACGTTCAAAACTTTTCCATGAACTTCTTTGATATTCTTTGTGACTACAGAGGCGTTGTTTCCCTTCTTGTATTCAAACAGCATTACATGCCGAATGTGTGTTTCGTCTTGTGCCGTCACTATTAGGGATTTCAGTATTCTAAACTTTACACATTATATAGGGTACACTAGTGTGATATTTAGACGGTTCGTTTAACTATTATACGTGGTGTACGTTTTTTTTTGGGGGGGGGTTAATGAAAGTGTTCCAAAAGGTGATATTTATTTCGTGGCGACCTAATGCTTAAAAATGGGAATAATTTATAAAATAAACATAGAAATCTTAGGCTTCAAAATGTGTAGTACATTCCACGTGTTTCCACTTTTCTTAGGTTATGAAGAAACATAAGATATGTTAATAAAAACTCAACTTTTATCTCCACGAAGAATTTTAAATAATTTGTTTTATAGTCGACGACTTCTTGCTAACTCAGTTTTTCTTATTATTTGGTAGTTAGTTACAATTACTTTGGATTCACCAACAAAGACACTCCCCCACTTCCCCAGTGGTACAGCCTTATGTCTGCGGATTTACAACGCTAGAAACCGGGTTT
>NW_013673429.1:12441-13402 GCF_000517525.1 Limulus polyphemus
TGTATTCAAACAGCATTACATGCCGAATGTGTGTTTCGTCTTGTGCCGTCACTATTAGGGATTTCAGTATTCTGAACTTTACACATTATATAGGGTACACTAGTGTGATATTTAGGTGGTTCGTTTAACTATTATAGTGGTGTACGTTTTTTGGAGTGTGGTTAATGAAAGTGTTCCAAAAGGTGATATTTATTTCGTGACGACCTAATAGCTTAAAAATGGGAATAATTTATAAAATAAACCTAGAAGTCTTAGGCTTCGAAATGTGTAGTACATTCCACGTGTTTCCACTTTTCTTAGGTTATGAAGAATCATAAGATATGTTAATAAAAACTCAACTTTTATCTCCACGAAGAATTTTAAATAATTTGTTTTATAGTCGACGACTTCTTGCTAACTCAGTTTTTCTTATTATTTGGTAGTTAGTTACAATTACTTTGGACTCACCAACAAACACGCTCCCCCACTTCCCCAGTGGCACAGCCTTATGTCTGCGGATTTACAACGCTAGAAACCGGGTTTCGATACGCGTGTGGTGGCCAGAGCACAGGTAGCCCATTGTGTAACTTTATGGTTAACTTCAAACAAGCAAACCAATAAACACATTTAAACAGTCCTTACGCGTACATGTACTTTATTCTAAAGATGAACCAAACCAATAAAAATACACATTTGATCCTACAGTACAATTCTAACAGATCAGTGAATGTTATTGAATACCTGTTATGGCCGTAATAAGACATTAGGTATACTATATTGATACATTTAAACTATACACCTGGAAAAAAGTTTAAGCACCCCCGTGTTTTTTTCAAGTGATTCAGATTCGACGTTCTTGTGACTGATTATAAATTACCATTCAATCTAAACGTGTTTATCAAATGAAATTATGCATTATTGGGCACAAGAAAACAAGATTATCACCGTAAAATAACAATTTTTAATTTACATATCATGACAT
>NW_013673429.1:14203-15837 GCF_000517525.1 Limulus polyphemus
TAGTGAAAAAATAAAATGTTAAATAAAATAAGCTGAAGAGTAGCGAGATACATGAGTGTATGTAGTTATCAATGTTGTAATTCTGTAAAGCATAACATTAGTGATTTCCCTTTCCAGTGTTTTACAAACACAATCACGGTTTGCACTGTTAGCTCAGGTTGTAATTGAAGCAGTGAATGAGAAAAGTTTTTTTTTCTTCTTTTAAACAACAAAAAAGCCACACTTTCTCAGTCAGTTATCTCTTCCAGAGAAAGGTATATTCCATTTATGGTTCGTAATTATGATAAAAACAAATGGTGCAATCCTTGAATGGGAAGTGAATGAAGCTAGCAGTGCAGCTGGTGTTATTTCAGTTCCAATGGATGAATAATACAGTTGTCAGTACAAACCAGGGTTGCTGATCAAAGACTGTGTTGTTGATCTTAGTTTAGAAGCAAACATCACCCAACATCATATATATATCAAAGACTTGCCTTCAACAAAGAAACCACCACCCAGGCTTCCTTGAAGTACCGGGGATATAATCAATTCTGAAGTAGATCAAATGCTGAAGAACAGAAAAGTTCAACCTTTAGAGTGTGTCTGGTCATCACCAGTAGTAATAGTTAAAAATAAAGGGGATTTGACAAGAATCTACGTAAACTTCATGAGGATGAGTGCATTTCTGTTGTTATGAATGTGAAAACGTTTCAGCGCACTAGAAATATATCACTGGTTTAGTTCTTTACGTGTTAATTTTGGCTACTGGAAGGTTTAGATGGACAATGAAAGCAGAATCAAAGCCTTTCGACACTCTAGAAGTTTGTATGAGTTTCATGTTATATCATTCAGTCTGTGTAATACACCAGACACTTTCCGGCATCTGATGGAATTCGTATTATTTGATATTATTTGGGTATGATGTCCTTTCTATGCTATTTTATTGTTTGGTTAAATCTTTCAGGCGACAGTTGAAAAAAAAATCCTGACATGGTATTTTTATGTTTAAGTTTAATATATAAATTATTTGAACTATAATGAAGTGTTTATAAATAAGTACATACAAAAATTCAGTTTTTCTTCATTATAGTATTAAATACAATTCTGAAAATCTTTCTCATAAAATAAATGCAATTGATATGTTTCAGAATGCAAAAAACTTTTGACGAAGGAGAAACGATTAGAAATTCTGTCCAGCTGTAAAAGAATGTGCCGAAAACCTTGCAGGTATGGTTTAAATAAGAAGGAAACCCATTTCATTCGAAATAGAAGAGTGTTTAGCAAACGATAAAAAAATCTAACAGTTTAAAATGTTTTTACAACCTCTCGTTACTATTGTATCGTTAATAAAATATTTATTTTTCAAATCTGCTTATTCTGTCAATAACCCTAAGCTCATGGTTAAATGATGGCCTAAATTACTTCTAAATACGAAATGGTTGCTCTCTCTGCATTATTAATTATAAATTCATTGTAATAAAAATTGGTGTCTCGTTTTAGCTTTTCATTTTTATCAAATCAAAGGATCTTAAACTATACATATACTGCTGAAACCATCCTTAGTAGGTGCTTGTAGTGACATCTAATAGCACTTTGCATATTTGAAATCTCTGGGTTTATTGTTATTACAAACAAATGTCAGCTGACCAGTCATG
>NW_013673429.1:16569-31797 GCF_000517525.1 Limulus polyphemus
CAAACATCCCTTCTTTAAGTTTCGCTTCTGAAAGAGTTGGAAATTTCCCACACAGATACTTGAAACAGTCGCCATTTTTGTCTAAGTCCTTTACAAACTGCTTCATTAAGCCTAGTTTTATGTGAAGTGGAGGTAATAGGACTTTCTTTGTGTCAACCAAACTTTCACGTTAAATGTTTTTCCATCATGATATCAGGCTGACTCTGCGTGGCCATTGATAATTTATCCAGTGCTGATTTCGTGCTCTGCTGTTCCATTTACACAAAAACATGGAAACTTTGTATAATCGGATTGTTGACCCAACAACATACAAAGGAATTTTAAGTCTCCACAAAGTTGCCAACCATGTTCTTTGTATTTGACCTTATTAAGAAGAAGTTTGAGATTTTCGTACGTTTCCTTTAAGTGAACCGAATGAGCAATAGGAACAGATACATATATGTTACCACTAAGAAGAAGAACAACTTTTAATCTTCTTTTGGAGGAATCAATGAATAATCGCCACTCGGATCATAGACTGCAGCTCCTAGCATTGGTATTAATTCCGCAATATTACTGCAATAAACCAGTGAACCTTCTTAATATTAATTATTATATATAAAAAATATATGGACTGCATTAAACATTCTCTTTGATAATTTCCTAAAAGTGACTTTTCAAACATATTAACTCATGCTTGAAAAACAACATTACGTTTTTAAAACATACAACATATTACATTCATCTTTTCGTGGTTTCTTTTTTTTTTTTTTTACTTTGTTGCTCCTGAACTGAAGCAGTTTTTAATCTTGCGTGCCTAATTTGGCTTTCTATGTACACAACTTAAAACAACTGAGGGATATTTGGAAGGTGTTATATTGTAGCTGTGACAAATGGACCCAGTGTGGCCTTATAATTAGTATCCAAGGTTTGAGCCACTGGATACATTCTACAGTTTTAACTGTGAGGGTTGTTGCAACTCCAATAGTCAATTCTGTTACTTGGTTAAGAGAAGGACACGTATACGGAAGTTGCTGTTCACTGGTCCCCCTTCCCCCGTAAGGAATTTTCAAATAAGGATGACAATGGAAGAACCTTGTATCCCTGACCTAACATTTATATAGTGTCTTTCAAACCTTCCTTATAACGTAATGTGAATCACCACCATCACTCCTCAGTTAAGTTTTGTGCAATTCAATAATTTGATCTGAAAAACAAGTTATTAATCATTAATATTATGTTTGTAAATGAACATTTTGTAGAGATCATTTTACATCTTTTTTGTTCACTTCTTTTCTTTTCAAAATATTGTCATCACAAACAGCAAGAACAGTCTAATAATAATGTTTCATGCTTAAGATAAGTGTTGATAAGTTCCAGGGTTATCTTCGACTACTACCCAGAAAGAGTTCTTCTTAGGGTATATTATCCAACTTTCCAGCTCCATTACGTTAAGATTCAGATCAATAGTATCCTCCATGTTGAAGAATTTTTACGTTCGAAAATTTACTGGTTGCTATTAAGAGTAAGGGATCAAAAATGTGTGCTCTGATCATTGTTCAGTGCTAAGTTGTAAAGGATGAAAAATATGATTAAGCAGCGGACAATCCTTCAAGAGTGCAAACTTAAATACAGGGTGGTGATTGGTAAAACCCAAATTCAATCTATATGTTGAAGTTTTCTCACGATTTTATTGTATAGCCAAATGTAAAAGTTTCACATTTTCTTTATAAAAATTAAAGTTGTTTTTGCTGCAGCAATCTTAGCAGATTTCTATACCATAACAATTAAATATATGCAATAATTGAGAGCTGTCTTATCGACAGGTTACATGTATCGTGAGAAACATCACTTCACACAGCACTTTAATATATTTGGTACAAGTAATAGAATATAAAATAAAAGTATAAACAGTAGATATATAATAGATATTAGTGTACAGTTGAGCGGAAACCTTATTGAACAGACTCAACATAAAGTATCAGTATCACCTCAACTGTTGCCTGGACAGTTCACAAACTGCCGAGTTCTATCTTGACTCAAAAGAAAGCAGTCACTAACCAGCACAGAATTTGATTTTATCGCTGGATTTCACACCATGCTAATTTTTTGGTTAACTGTTACCATACTGGATAATGGTATACAACTAAGTTTTTGTGGGCATTATGTTTACGAGCCTTACATTCTGTCCAGTAGACAGTTCTATTTTTTACTTGGACGTACTACCAACACAACTCTGTGTCAGTGGCTTCCCAGCTGCAGAATTGTTCAAGTTCCAGGTGCTCTATGGCATGTAATACAGGACCATCTAAGTTACGCAGTAGATGAACATCATTTGATTCCGAGTCAAGAAAATTCAAATCACAGCTTGACGAACCCACTTAAAGAAATCGTTTAAATCACTCTTTGTTAAACCTTCAAAGAAAAATGAGACAAAATTGCTTCATGTCACTAATTCTTGCTAGTTTTAGCAAGGGCAACCTTCTAATGTTCATGTTATTCTACTCAACTCTCAGAAGCTTGTGCATAAAGTTATCCTTGGCAGTTGGAATTCGTGTATTCTATCGAATGTTAAACTTCCACTTGTACTCACTCGAGCAAAGCATTGCAATGATAATGGCCTCATTCTTCTCAAACATGTTATTCATGGTGCACAACATCAACATTTCCCTCTCATTATAAGTGGGCTCCTGAACGGATCAGGATACATCACAAACAGGGTGTGATGACGACCAAGCTACATAACATCAACACTCCCCTCTCATTACAAGTGGGCTCCTGAATGGATCAGGGTGTATCACAAATAGGGTGTGATGACGACCACACTACATGACATCAACACTTTCCTCTCATTACAAGTGGGCTCCTGAACGGATCAGGGAACATCACAAACAGGGTGTGATAACGACCAAACTACATAACATCAACACTTCCCTCTCATTACAAGTGGGCTCCTGAATGGATCAGGCTGCATCACAAATAGGGTGTGATGACGACCACACTACATAACATCAACACTTTCCCTCTCTTCACGAGTGGGCTCCTGAACAGATGAGGGTGTTAGATGGCGACAACACTACCAGGTGGAACATTGAGTTGAATTAGTCAATGTTATGTCCTATTGCAACTCGTATCTGGTCTAGCTGTTTCAAAATAACATACAAGTATGTTTGAAAACGCAGATTGAGTTTATCATTTATCTTCTCAGCGTAACTAACCAACCAGAAATCTGAATCTCAAGAATTCGTAATTATAGTTGTTCTAAGTGATAGTCAAAGAACAGCCTCACATGCACACCATAAAGTAGAACACAATACACAACAGTAGATTGCCTACGCGACTGACTCTTATGGAAATAGCAACACTTAGAACCAGGGGCGTCGAGAGCCAGCCCAGGCCCCGGGGTCAGTAATATCATCGGGCCCTCTTTCATTTTATTTATTAACTTTTGCTGATTTTTCAGAAAAGAAATTTAGGTGACAAATATCTGCATGAATCCATGAAAAAGCAGTAGCCATTGTAGCTCATTAAGTAGTATGCATTTCTAGTGAGCTTTGGAATATCCCACTTACGGGCCTCTCAACAGACCTCGTCAACCCTGCCTAGAAATACTTTTAGAAATTAGCCGTAGTTAGGATATTCAGAAGTTGAAACTTGTATTTTTTTACATTTCTTAACAACGAAAATAGACACTGTAGGAAAGTAAGGTTTGATGTTTACCTACTAAATTTGTACATTTATAAAAGACTGAAGTGATATCAGAAAAAAAAAATCGTTGAATGTTTAGATGTCACGTTGCTTCATTTCTGTTCTCAAGAGTATAGCCAGTTTCTGTAACTTTTTTGTTTTTTGCAGCAAATACAAAGACCTCTTGAATGTGGATGTAAACTACAACACTGATGAACAAATACTCATCGAACACACCCCTTGCTATACGGTGAGTTGGGTCTAACTTTTTAAAAGGTTGTTGTTAAACACAAAGTTACATAATAGTTTATCTGTGCTGTACCCACCACGGGTAACGAAAACAAGGTTTTAGCGTTATAAGCCTTCTGGCTACCGTGCAGGTAAAAGTGTTGAAGTTAGATAAAATACTTCAGAATATTTGTGATTGACTCAGCTAATAGTGAGAACAGTGACCTCATTATATAACTGAAATATTTTCTGAACGCATCAGGTGATAGTTCCTAAGTCTATAAAAGTTATTTAATTCCATTCTGTTTGTATAAAGTAATATTGCACAAAATATTTTAATTACTTAGTGATTGTGTCAAATTGGTGGAGTGTCAATTTTACGCGGATTTCCAAGTTTTTCTTTTTCTGGGGGTCAGTCTAAGCTACCACGATGTTCCACGTGCTCCCAATGTTCTGTAAGCATGTAATTACAGCACGACTCCTTCATTAGTTGCAATCTAAGGAATATTTCACTGCACATGCGTTGTGCGGTATAGCTATGGCCGCGTCCATTATGCTCTTGTGAATTTGTCAGGTAAAGTTGAAATAACATCCGTCGAAATCCATCTTTATAATTTGCCATCCAACCTCAAAAAAACCAAATCAGTAGACCACTATCTTTTCATATGTTGACATATCCTAAAATGAGCTATAAAACTTGGATTACAACTCTGTTGGATTTATTTCAGCATCAGTTACATTTTGACAGTTGCACGGAGCTACTCTAGCCACATGTCTTAATGTAAACGGATGGTTTTATTGTCTTTACATAAGTGAATCATTTTCATTGTAATTGGGTCACATTTTCTTATGCTTAAAATGTTGACCACACTGGCTATAGATTTTTTTAAACCAATTGTGAGGTGAGAGTCTTATCGATCGTTTTAGAACCCACGAGAAACGCACTGCTAGGTACATAAACGGTTAACAGGCTGCATGACGTGTCATTTTGGATAATATTTGTTTGTGCGTGCACTTTAGCAGTATTTCTTTTCTGTTCAATATTATGTATTCGTCGCTATGGCAACAAGAGGTTGTGTAAATTACTCAAACATTTTCTGTTATACTTGTGGTAAATTTGTTGTAAAGAAACAAAGGCAAAGCATTACAGAATTTGTCAAAAAAGCGTATTAAGCGTATTTTAGGAAAACTTTGGGGACCAAGACAAATCGTGGGTTCTGCACAAAGTTTACACCGTTCGTATCAATGAATTTAGACAATGGACTAAAGGTAAGAAAAAGTATTTGCCTTTTGGAATTCCAATGGTCTGACGTGAGCCTAGAAACCACGGAGATGATTGCTATTTTTGCTCATGTAACGTGCAAGGCTACAACACTCGAAATAAACAGGAAATTTCTCATCCGAACCTTCACTCTGCTATAAGACCTGTTCCTCATGGACTTGATGTACCTGTACTACTCCACCAGAGACTCTTGATACAGTTTCATCTTATTCTGAATCTGATGTCAATAGAAATGATGATAGGGATTGTTTGCAACCTGAAGCGTCTGGTGAACCACAACTTTTCACAAAAGGTGAACTTAATGATTTGGTGAGAGATTTTGGGCCTTCCAAAGTATTCTTCAGAGATTTTGGTGGTCAAGACTTTGGGCTAAGAACTTACTTTCTCCATGGACATCATTTTACTGGTACAGAAATCGTGAGAAAGAGTTTATACCATATATTTCGCATTATAACGCTCTCTTGGCTGAAAAAGCGAGCATGTTCGGTGACGGAGATTCGAACCTACAACCCATAGTGGAAATAAAGCATAATGTAAAAATGATAAACTACATTGTGAAATCTTGTTCAGATCAAGATAATCTCGTTATTTGCAGCTTTGATAATATAACTGACACTATTAGTGAAAAACCTGTTTTTTTTTCAGGATGACCATGGTGTCGACATTATAGCATTTGATACTACCGGTTTAAAAAGGTAAGTTTCATTTTTATATTTACTATTCACCATTAATTCATTATGTGTTTAATGAATCATAAAATGATCTACAAATTAATTTTACATTTAAAAAAGAATATTAAGAATATGACAACTAACAGAGTGTTACATATTTGTCCATTGTAAGGGATGACATGACAAAATTCAAGTTTCAGCGCTTCCAATGCTCAACGTAATTCAGTGAAGCGGTAGCTAATGAAAGTTGCTTCCATGTTGAAACGTGTTTCTTCTATTACAACTGAACTAAGCTAGACCTTGTGCATTCAGTACATCTGTTGTAGTCTGAGCCACAAAGTCAGTCAGGAAAGGTGATTAGGCCATTTAGTAAACAATTATCTTGATTTATTTCTGGTGCAGGTCTCAATAGAACTAAGTATAGCTGATTCAGTGGTGAATTAGCTTGTCACAGTTGCAATTTGTTCAGATACACTCAGTGCTTATGACAATCTGCAGACACACTATAGATGTGATTCTAATAGTAACTGTGAACTGGTCTTACAAGAGATGGAGTCATTATGCGTGTCTGTGTGTATGATTTATTTAACCCATAAGATAAAATCCAACAAGTTTAAGAACTATTACCACTGCATCAGCGAGGCAATAGCTGTATAGTAAATAAAGTCATCAAATTTAATATCAGTTCTTTTAACCTATCACTGCCAAATGAAATTTCAGCTAGCGAAGAAATCCTTATAAAAACATTTGTACGTTCTAAATGTACCTAATGAATAATAAGTTTAAGTAGTCCCTTAGCATCGAATGACACACCTTAACATTATTGTGGATCAAAATATATCTATAAGTTTATATTCGTGTTTAAACGAGAGATCGGGTCTGAAATATCAGTGAACCGTTTAAAAAACCCTTCAAAATGTGAGTGTTAAGTTTTGGTTTGTTTTGAATTTCGCGCAAAGCTACTCGAGTGCTTTCTGTGCTAGGCGTCCCTAATTTTGAAATATCAGACTAGAGAAAAGGCAGCTAGTAAACACCACCCACCGCCAACTCATGAGCTATTCTTTTACCAACGAATAGTGGGATTGACTAGAACTGAAGGTATGGTTGAAAAGGCGATTAAAAAGTAAATCACACATTTGCCCAGTTTGGAAGGCCTAATGTACACCAACTGTGATCAATAACTTACATACATATCAAGTCATACGAACATCACCACCATCAATCATGGTTGACATATCTTACATATGAACTAGGCAGTAAAGGAGCAACAGTTCATCGGTAGTGTTTTAGATATGGTTGCCGTACACAATAGTGGCTCCAAATTTCTCAGATTTGGCTGCGTAATGTCATAAATCGTCACTTGATATCACGATGATGCACATTTCTGTGTGCCAAGTCATCCAGTTTGAGAACTTAGCCCAAGGACACTGCATTAGTAAGGATACATAAGTTTCTGACTTCTGGGAAAGTATGAGGACTTCCCCCAAATGAGTACAATGTCTCAACTATGCAGCAGTAGAGGTAAGGTTATAGAGATGAGGTAACACAGGCAAACCAACCATTGTTTAAGGGTGAGTTACATTGCAGAATTGAGCAATTCATAAGACTGAATTCAAAGCTTGAAGGTGAAGTCCTCACAAGAACTTGCCCACGAATGCAGACAACTTAAGGAGATTGCATAGGGATAAATTCTTAAACATGTCTCTCACAGATTGCAATAAGATACTCGTCAACAGGTTCATCGATGGGCTTATGTGTGAGCTCATGTGGCACCATATAGGCCTGAGAAACCTTATACCTCAGATCGAGGTAGAAACCCAGGCTACTGCTGACATGTAACTAGTCAGGAGACTAGACTGTCCCATTAAATAAGCAAATCTCCTGATTTTAAAATCTGAGAAGAACCTCTTTGACAATTCTGCCAATGGATCATAATCAGCTAGACTAGATTCTAAGAAGCTAGCACTTTCATTGACCTATGAAGTTAGATACATGTACTGTAAACAGACTACTACTAGTGAAAGCAGACATTTCCTATTCAGACTTTTCTCCTGACTCCTTCAGAAACAATTTTGCCCAACGCTGATACCTTTGCTCTCCCCTTTTCTAGTAATGAGCTAGACCAACTAGACATGCCAATATCTAAGCTGAACTTCTTCGTTGACTTTGGGTGTATTAATATTAAAATAGAATAGATAATGTACAAAACTAATACGAATATTCACATACGAAATGGAAGTATAGAAGTATCAACACATCCATATAAACCTGTGGTTGTCTGGTTCACAGATCCAGTTTCTGTCCCATATTACTACCACACCACTCTACTTCAGCAAACCACGAACATCCAGTGCATAAACTACGATGCTAATATTCTCATCTTCAGAGTTGGTGTGAGACTTAGTCTTAGACTCATCGGAATTTGTCATTTCCAATCTCCATTAACTATTCTGTGACATATGGCTTTCTTTTATTGAGCTACATAATCACCAAAGTGAACAAGTTATATGTAAAACGTCATAAAGTTATGCCAATCCTCTATATTAGACAAAAGTCATATACCATAAAGATTATTATTTATAGTTAAAAACGCATAGAGTAAAAAATAACGGTAACTGACATTAAAACAGCCCAATCTGACAAGTGGACCGTTCTTCATCAGGGTTAAAGGCAGAACACCTTTTCCCCTGATGAAGATAGGATTGCCTGTCAAAAGTGCAATGATTTGTCTATAATGAATATATTTAGTTTTGGTATTATGCCCGAAATGACTGAAATAATCATGACTTTCACATTGCCGTCACTAGTTTGTAATGTACCTCTAGTCAGCTATTTTCAGTTAACGTTTTCCATATTTTAATGCAGATATTCTAAATATAGTGCAATAGTCTTGCTAACCAAAAGTTTACAGGTCCTAAACATTCAAATCTTGCATTTATAACGACTAGAAACTCCTATCACTTATGTCTAACCTCCATGAAAAGAGGCAAACCTATCTCAAGGTGTGGTGCAGATACTTGTACAAATTGATATGACCTAGGGGTTTTCTCTTCTATAAATCTCATTTGGAATAGACAGTGATGTACGCAGGGTTGAATTTTGGTATATCACATTGTAATGTTTTTTTATGGATTGCGGGAGTAAATCAGAATTCTTCTTTCTTTGTTCTGTATGAACATTAAAAAAAATCCTCCTTCACTCCATCAGCCAGTTAAAGCTGTGACAGAATTAGAGGTCAACCAGTAAATAAAATACTTAATGACAAAATTTTTCACTCTGAATAGAGAACTGATTTATTTTCTTTGCTGTCTGAGTTAGAGAATATTCACTGCAGAACATTTCATGAATCTGTATTTTATGGATACTTTTAAACTTATCCACTGGATATCAGTGAACATAAATACCACAGTGTCGTTATAAAGTAACATTGTGGTGTCAAAAACAAAGGATTTGTTATTGTGAAGCCTCCTTTTAATGTGCTGTTTTTACTGTTCGACTCTGTGGCACTGCAACATCTGTAAATTATGATCATGAAATGGCACTCTTTTAAGAAAAGGAAGCCATGGCTAATGTGAGGACTTGATTGTAACAAGGATTGGAAAAGGCATAGTCATAGACCTAGAAGTTTCTCTTGAAATGGTGAGAGCTATGTCTAAATTATCTGTCTGTCCTATGGACTAAGAGGTTGA
Organism: Limulus polyphemus; assembly: GCF_000517525.1. Classification (NCBI taxonomy): domain Eukaryota; kingdom Metazoa; phylum Arthropoda; class Merostomata; order Xiphosura; family Limulidae; genus Limulus; species Limulus polyphemus. The sequence goes on from NW_013673429.1 coordinate 26,106, forward strand.
TAGGTGTCTCGCCGATTTGTTCCAGGCTCCTATGGAACAGTTATTTCCAATGGTCACGTTGTGCATGCTGGTGTTTAGCAGAACTGAAAAGGATCATAGTGGTTTCAAGCAGTCCAAACATCTGGAAACTTACTGGAACACCAAGAAACTTGTAAAAGAAAATACACATTTCACGATGGTGGATGGAGTTGCCCATAGACAAAAACAGTAGTGAGAAGTACATAACGGATGAAGTTCAGTGATATTAACCACAACATTAGGAAGAGTTATTGTCATATTGCTATAATATATCAGGAGTAGGAGTTAGTTAGAAGCCTTCTAGGCTGGAAAGACATGCTGCTGATATTTAAAAATTGTGCCAGATGGCTGATTCACCTATAGAATTGCTGGGATGATATCTGTGGAAAATCAAGATGCTCGTTATGGAAATCTGACATTGTAAGGCGATGTTTGAATCATCCATGATTAAAGAAAGTGTGAAAAGTGCATACTAAATAAAATTCACTGAGATTCATCACAACACTATTAGGAGGAGATGACATCTTGCTAGGAGTTATTTAGAAGCCTTCCAGGCTAGTAAGACATGCTGATGACACTCCAAAACTGCACCACATGACAGGAGACAAAATAGCATGTGAAAGTGAAGTGTGGTGTCACATATTGCGTTGTAATAATGGCAGTGATAGTACATGTAACCTCATACCAAGTTATCCCACTGTGATATTAGCCCAAAGGTGTCACATTCCTGACGATGCATGTATCTCGAATATAACAATGCCACGATACAGTGTACAGTGTTGAAGGGCTCTATTGGATGTGATCATGAAGTGTGGTATCATATATTTCATTTTCACGATGTCAGCCGTTCACTAGATGGATTACGGATAGCAAGTAGAGAAGAGTGGCGTGCTTCGAACACGACAGCCTTGCAATGGAATCTATACTGCAGGGCTTTTGTCAAGATGCTGCACTGAATAAGTTAAATAAAATCACAGATAAGTCCTCTGTCATACTAGTACCTTTTTAATATCTACATGCTGCCAAGTTAGTCAAGTATTAGGTAATACCACAATATATCAGTGATATGTAGATACTTAGATGAAGTAAAATTGTTTTGTGAAATTAAAGGCATTTTCTTTCAGAATTAGCATGTAAAAACATATAACTGTATGCTCATTGCCTATTTTAACAAATAGAAGCAAAACACGCCACATTTTAGGTGTGAAAATCACCCAAAATGATTGTATGTAAAAGTATATATTTAATTTTAAATTCTCTAAAATGGTTGACTAGCTTCAACATTTTTTTTTTCACAGTATGCAAGCCATTTTTTTCCTGTAAATATATTAGACAGTCAGTTATATCACTGGTATGCTTTTATTATACACCTTAAGTTCCTAGAGGCTGAACGGGTTGACACATATGAAAACAAACAGATTTTAACATATATCCAACACTTAACTTTACCTAGCAACATTCACTCTAGTTAAGTTTCCAAATGTAGTGATTTGAAAATTCATCATATTTTATCATTCCATAAATAGTAAAACAAGATAACTATATTCGAGTGTATTCTGGTAAAATTTTCTACATTTCGTGCAATATTTCTGCTTGTAAGTAGTAATATCTTTTTAAACTAAGAATAAGACAAATTTTGAGCCCTAAATCTTTAAACATTTATTTTGTTTTGAACATAACTATAAGGTTTCATTCCATTAATGCTTTTATCACTTCAAAAATTGTAAAATTAAATTATGCTGACTATGAAAAAAAAACAGTTTTAAAAGTTTCTTTCACACCCCTGTGGAGGTGTTATAATGTGGCGGTCAATCCCATTATTCGTTGGTTAGAGAGCAGACCCTCACTTTTGAATTCTCTATTGACATGTAAGATGAACTGATTTCAGTACCGCATGCTGTAGAACTTTGCATTGTGCTAATTTCTCTTTAACTTGAATGCTTTAGGTGGATCCCATACACGTAAATCAGAATGGACACAGCGAATTTAGCACGTAATATTAAGTCACAATGAAACGGTATGTAGTAAGAACTACGCTTTGACACTGTCTGATGTTTTGTAGATACTATGATACCGCCAAATTTAATCACTTTTGGAAAGATTATGTCAGTCTTTTTTAGACAAAAATATTCATACACTTGGATCATACAGGTGTGCTCAGATTGAGGTTTAGAATTTCCAAAACGAGAATGTTCCTTGTACTTACTGGTATTAAAAAACAAAGTAATATGGATCAACACCTTGGGGCACCAGGACCATCCAAAAAGAGAGTTGCAACAATTCGCACCCCAATTGTGGTAAGCAAAGCGTGGTGTCTTGTAATAGATGAGAATTCACGCACACAAATGTCTGTGCAAAAATCCTTCCACTTGTTTCAGGCAATAGTTTGCATAATATAATCAAGAAGTATTTCAGTATGGAAAAAGAGGCCAATAGGATATGGATTCACCAAGATAAGGTTTCCAATCATACCTCCCGATCAACCGTCACATACCTTAAGCAACTGCAAAATTAAACAAGAATTTATGCTATTCCATATCAGAGACATACTACTCAAGTCGCCGGATGCAGTGTCTATGAGTTTCTGTGCAATCAGACAGTTGAAACAGGCGTTTTGAAAAACCATCATTTTCTTTTACATAAATCCCATAACTAGTTTTTGAAAAACAGTGGGGGGAAAAAAAGTTCAATCTGAAATGTATCTTTCCCATTATATATTGCATTTTCGTTTTGGTTATCGTGTTTTTTAGACAACCCAAAAAAGAAATATTCCAGTACCTACTCTTTGTGTGACTAGAGTAAGCTTTATCATGTAATGTACCTAACTCACATCAATTCCTGTGGGTATCTGAATAATACACCATATTTATATTGGCGTATTTGAACAGAAGGGAACAAGAAGCAGTATACCCGCGGTGGGCAGAGCACAGATAACCCACTGTATAGCTTTATGCTTCAAAACAAATAAATTCTTTCACGGTAATTATTAACTTTTTGATTTCCAATATTGGTGCATTATGTAATCTCTTTTGGAAAATTAAATTACCAAACTGACTAAAGTATCACTTTCACAATGTTCTCCTAAAAAAAAAGATCTTTAGGAATACCGGTAGAAAAATGTATTTTGCTATAACTTGTTTGTAACTATAGCAACTTCACTGATAAGTAATTTTACTTTTTGATGTCCATTTATACGTAAGTACATATTATTGTATTTTTTCTTACAGGGATAAAGTATATAAAGTGTTCTATAATCAACACCCAAACGCCCTTAAAGTACGTATTGCGAACCTTTAATAGCATTATTCTCTCATATTTATAGAACATAATTTATTATATCATGTTGCTTAATTCGTTAGTTTTATGGAAGCATTGGTGCACCTTTTAGAGAATGTTTTAAAGTGTTTTTGAAAAAACTGATCTTCTATTTTAGGAAAAGAGGTTCTTTCGATTTAACCGATAGGTCGAACTGCACTAAATGACAAAGCGCAAAGTAAGGTCAGATAGTTTGTGTATGTTTTTCCTTACGTCATATTTCTACAGAGAATACCAACTGTTTGAGGCTTTACACATGGGTTTTTATTCATAAATGTCGTGCATGAAATATGAAGTGTTTAATTTCTTTTAAAAAGTGTTTCGGTGTTAGCCTCCAGCTTTAACGGGAAAAGTCATTACTAATCTATTATTTCCGCTAATGATAATGATAGTACGTCATCATCGTAACAAAAATAAGCAACAATAAATACCAGATTAGAAGAGTTGTATTTTATTTGTTTTGCGTTGAGGTTTATACAAACTTCTACCAGGAGAACATAATGTAATTAATTTATTCTGGAAGTTGAAACGTGTTAAGACATGTATATACATGAACATATTAGGAAACTTTCTGTGAAAATACAGTGTGATAATGTATTTAAATAGCTTTTGATATGTCGTTTCTCCTGTTCATGTAGAGAACAAAACACAACATAAAAAACAACAACAACAAAAGACAAAACTTAGAATCAAATTGGTCAGTATTTATCATCTATTATCATTATATTATCCTTTCTTCTATAGTGCCCGATGGCTCAGCGGTAAGTCTGAGGGCTTATAACGCAAAAAATCGGTTTTCAAAGTTTGGGGTGTAATTTTGTACAACGGAACGCGAACAGTCAGTGTCACAGTTGTTTTAAGCAATGGGACCTTATGTCTATAAATGCTCGTTTGGTACTACATACTATTCAGCCTAATAAATGATCAAAAACCGTTTGTTAACAAGGTGTATGACCGCCTCGGCCATTAATGCAAGTCATCCATTGATGTAACAAGCTTAAAATGAGTGAATCAATGAGATGATCGGGTAATGCGGGTCACTACTCTATCAGAGTTGTTTCCAGTCCGTCGACACTGTTTGTAGGTGAATGATGAGCTGCTCAACATCTTCCTGAAAGTTTCGCGATCCTGCTAATCTGTCTATTCGCCCAATACCTTCTTTTTTCCAGCAGCTTAATAAACAGTTCTTCTCGAGAGGTTGAGTGTGATTATCCATCAGAAGAAAGTGAACCTACATATTGAAACAATAATGGTTGTAAGTCTGCATCAGTGCCATATCGTAGCACATAAAGGTTAGCGTCGCTAACACTATCTACATTTCTGAAACCAATATGCCACCACCATCACCATGTAGGTGTTTTTCAACCATTAAATTGGGATTGGAGCTGGTCCCAGGCACTTTTCAAAGGTGTACACGTCTCTTTTCTGGCTACAAGGTGAAGTGTGATTCATCTGTGAGCAAGCCATTCGCCGATATCTTATCTGTCTAAACCACGTGTTTGATAATACTGAAATGTGCAGTGTTGCTATAGTCTGGGGCAGTTAGTCAGAACCTATTAATGATGGATCGTGATAACAAGCACCTTTGGACGTGGACTCAAACAACAGATATTTGCATATTTAATCAAATGATTGGTCGCCTGATACTTGTTTTATATAACACAAACATCAAGGATGTCATTGATGTTTCTTTGTAACAGTAATTGTGTCTTACTATAGCTAAAATATAAAAGACGAATTATCCCTTAATTACTTTTTATATGTTTTGTTTCGGATATTCACTTAAAGCTAAACAAGGGTTATCTGCTCTAGACGTTCCTAGTTTTGAGCCGATAGACTATAGAGAGAAGATAATTAGTGACAACCACCCAAAAATAGACATTTGTATATCGAATCGCATGACTGGTCAGCTGACATTTGTTTGTAATAACAATAAACCCAGAGATTTCAATGATGTTATCTAATATCAGAAGTTGTATTTTGCTATATCTAGAAAAATAGAAAGAATTCTGATGATCGTGATTACTTTTGAGCTTAAATGTCAATCTACTATGCTAAGTGCTATTAGATGTCACTACAAGCACCTACTAAATATGGTTTCAAGCAGTATATGTATAGTTTAAGATAACTTTCTAAGGATGGTTTCAGCAGTATATGTATAGTTTAAGATAACTTTCTAAGGATGGTTTCAGCAGTATATATGTATAGTTTAAGATCCTTTGATTTGATAAAAATGAAAAGCTAAAACGAGACACCAATTTTTATTACAATGAATTTATAATTAATAATGCAGAGAGAGCAACCATTTCGTATTTAGAAGTAATTTAGGCCATCATTTAACCATGAGCTTAGGGTTATT
>NW_013673429.1:32567-35428 GCF_000517525.1 Limulus polyphemus
ACTACGATAGCTCTGTGCAGCTGTCAAAATGTGACAGCACGGTCTGATCGGCTCAATAAGGAAATAAATCCAACAGTGTTTTCATCCAAGTTTCATAGCTTATTATAGGATAAATGGCTCGACATATCTAATAAATATGTCGACATATGGAAACAAAGAGGGTGGTCTACTGATTATGTTTTTGTTAAATACAAAATGTGTTAAATTAATTTGTCATTGCATATATAAAACATTTAATGAATGAATATATATATATGTGTGTGTGTCTGTGTTTTGTAATATTTTTTCTCTATATTTCTTTTTATTTAATACATTATGTTATAATTATAATTTCAGCTTTCGGACCTTGCACGCTCCATTGGAGGAATTATTTCAATGTGGGGATTGTTATTCAGGATTTTGTGGATACTTCATTTTGGATCTAAAAAGGAAGAAGGAAAGAAGCTCAAGCCGGCAACGAAGAATTTAAAATTTTAAGGTTTCATATATAGTTGATTTATTTTATTGATAAAGATTACAATCATTTTATTTCTTAACAAAAATATACAATCTTGTTTTTTTGTTTTGGTTTTGTACTTTACCCTAATGTTATACTGACTTTTATCGGTTACATTTATGAACGTAGAAAGTAATGTATATTTTCACCTTTTTTTTTTAATTTGGTACCTAATGCTCATATTTCGAGTTTTAATATTTCAACCTAACACACAACGTTTGTATGAAGTGTTCTTAAGGACCGCAGTCAGGCTAATAACAGAATTCTCTCTTACCAATTTTACTTTCGTCGCCAAACTTTTTTGTTTCTGAAAATTAGACTTCTTATTCGGAATATGTCTAATTATTCAATTGATAACTATTAAGTTTGCCTGATGACAGGTTATGGAAAAGGCTGGAAAGCTTTCAAATAACGTCGTACAAGTACATTTATATGTGTTACAAAATAATAAACATTTAGTGAAAGAACTTTATTCTCCGAATATCAGAAACTACGTGTATTTGAACAATTCCCTTCTTTGAACATGAGATTTAGTGTATATTGAGAATTTTATTCTATGAACGTAAAATACAATGCTTAACAAAAATGTTTTATCCTCTGTCTATAATACAGAGTGTTTATTAATGTGCTTGTTCTTTTAATATACACGAGTTATACAGTTCTTATTTTTAGCGTTTTCATCTTTGAACATAAAACACGGTATTTACAGAAAATTCTTTATCCTTTCGAGTGTATTATTCTGTTTTACATTTATTTTCCGTTTTTTTTTGTTTTTTTTGACGTAAGGCACGATATATTTAAAGTGTTTAAATGTGAATTTACACATTTTGATGTATAACGAACACAGAGTGAATATGTATTTTTTGTTGTGGATGTTGTTTTGTCTGTTTGAGCTGAATGATATTACTTAATGGAAAATTGTGTTTGCTAGAATAACCATAAAATATCTACTACACTTATTTTTATTATTAAAGAAACAGTATATAGCCCCTGCTATTTTGATTAAACAACCCAAATGAGGTAATTATAATGCATTTTTGTTTCAGCAAACTACAACACCCGTACTGTAGGAGTCTTTTGTTTGAATAAACAATTAATCATTAATAGTCAGTTATCTTCTTTAAAAAAGGCAAAATGTGTCATTAGTATTCTCTTGCTAGAGCAAACTACAACACGCGTACTTTAGGAATGTTTTTGTTTAAATAAACAATTTATCAATAATTAATTATCTTATTTGAAAAAGGCAAAATGTGTCTGTCAAAGTGCACTCAGGCTGATCCAATTTCTTTAGAACTACGCTTCGACGGAATAAATTATTCTTATTATCTCCTTTTCTATACATAGTTTTACTCTAACTTATTGAACGTTAGGCCTATCACTTCTACAGCAGTTAACTTCACGCCGAGCTTTTCCTTGGCCGCAATTTTACTCTCTTCCGCTATTGTCTGTCTGCTGTTTCCACTCGTCTCACGCTATTTATATATTTATCGTTTCATTAATCGTCTGTCCGCCTTCCAGAAATATCTATATTCTGGACGTCAATATATTGCACGTGACATTCGATAGTCTCAACATCAATGAATTATAAACACAATTTCCAACAATGATCTGCTTTTAACTCTCTTATTACAAAAGACACTAAACAAACATAAAATATTAACTCATAAAATAAATAAATTAATACTACATACATTAAAGAGTCTTTCATATCATAACAGTATCACCAGTATCTTCTTGTTTGAACAAATTACAACAAGCGTGCTGTAGGAGTGTTTTGTTTGAACAAATTATTACTCATTAATAATTAGTTACCTTGTTTAAACAAGGCAAAATTTGTCACTAGTATCTTGTTTGAACAAGCTACAACACTCGTACTGTAGAAGGGTTTTTGTTTAAATAAACTATTTATTAATCATTAATAATTAGTTATCTTATTTGAACAAGGCAAAATATGTCGCGGGTATCTTTTTGTTAGAACAAATACAACAAGCGTGCTGTAGGAATGTTTTATGTGAACAAACTATTAATCATTAATAATAAGTTTGAAAAAGTCAAAATGTGTCACAAATTATGTTCTTGTTATAACAAACTACAAAAGGCGTACTGTAGGAGTGTTTTGTTGGAAAAAACTATTATTACGTCTCTGTTCGATAGTTAATTTTCCGTAAAAATTCTTTCCAAAGAAACTTTACCGATAGAAGCCCTTTCTTAAATAAAACTGGTTTATTCTTTCTGAATATAACTTTGCTATAACAAACGCTATAATTGTCAACGAACGTCTCACGTGCTCGACTCAACAATACTCAGTTCAATTACACACATTGTTCCGTCACGTTGTGACCGTCTTATATATACAAGACTAACG
>NW_013673430.1:0-2834 GCF_000517525.1 Limulus polyphemus
ACGGATACTATCGTATCACAAATGCTATTGTATTACGGATACTATCGTATCACAAATGCTATTGTATTGGAGATGAGAGCGTGTATGAAGAGAAGTGCCAATCAGAAGAGAGAAAATCTCAAGAGGAATTAGTCTCGTAATAAGTGGCTGTATAGTGATGGATGTTTATCTGAAGTGGGTGACTACATCTTGACAGGTGTGGACCTTAAGTAACAATTCTGTACTAAATTGAGTGGTTAAAAAGTAAGAACTGAGTGACTTTTAAACTCGAGTCCTAATTTTGAAGGTCATACCCAATAGATATGTTTATTTTGAGAGAAGAGGTTATAAAAGGACTGTGTAAAAATGAGAAGTGATCATTTGTCATCAGCCGTCAATCTAATGAGTCTTATGGTAAAACGAAGGTAAATCTGAGGTCTGTGGTGTTCTTATGTCACGTGAGAAGTCTCCATCTGATACGAGAGCTTAACAACTGATTTGATGCTCAAGAAAGTGACGAGTATAAGTCAGAAGCGACTGATTAGTGTTCGGTGTAAAACATGTTTTACTTGTTGAATTTAATCGCTCAGTTCTTGTTACTTAATTCGTATGATGTATAAGAAAGAACTTGGCATTTTACACTCAATATGTTGGTTTTTAATACGACTTGAAGGTTATAAATCAGTTAACCTGCATATAAACAAAGGATACACGACATTAGAGAGAAAGTGTTTTAATTCTATTAAATAGCTCAGTATATTAACTCGGTATGTTTGTTTCTTACACAATAGACTGTCTGTGTTCTTTTTACCGTGGGTATCGAAACACAATTTTAAATATTATAAGGCGTCAGGTTTACCGCTGAGCTACGGGAGAACAATTCAGAGTGGACCCTGATAGGTCAGAAAGCTGCTGACTGAACACGTGCTTTACCCTTTGCTTTTTTCAGCTCATTTAATGGTTTCTATGGATACGCTTACTTGACTAATTACCCAAGTAGGAAAATTAGCTTAATGGGTAATTAAGATATAAATAATTAATAAAAACTTCTTGTACTTATCCTTGGTTTACATTTTCTTCAACTTATCATTCTCATGTGATGTTCATATGTAACTTTCTGCTAATCTCATACGTTGAACCAAAACAACCAGATTCTATTGCCACATTCAGCTGTATATCAAAAAAATATAGTTGTGTATGATATATGATACTCGGGTGCTTTACCATTATGTTCTGTGACAGAGATAGGGTTAACCAGATCGTGGATTATGGGGCTCGAATGTCGTACCATTATGTTCTGTGACAGAGATAGGGTTAACCAGCTTCTGGATACTGAGGCTCGAATCTCATACCATTATGTCCTGTGACAAATATAGGGTTAACCAGCTCGTGGATACTGGGGCTCGAATATCATATCATTATGTTCCGTAACAGAGATAGGGTTAACCAGCTCGTGGATACTAGGGCTCGAATCTCATACCATTATGTCCTGTGACAGAGATAGGGTTAACCAGCTCGTTAATACTGGGGCTCGAATATCATACAATTATGTTCTGTGACAAAGTTAGGATTAACCAGCTCGTGGATACTGGGGCTCGAATATCACACAATTATGTCCTGTGACAGAGATAGGGTTAACCAGCTCGTGGATACTGGGGCTCGAATCTCATACCATTATGTTCTGTGACAGAGATAGGGTTAACCAGCTCGTGGATACTGGGGCTCGAATCTCGTACCATAATGTCCTATGACAGAGATAGGGTTAACCAGCTCGTGGATACTGGGGCTCGAATATCATACAATTATGTCCTGTGACAGAGATAGGGTTAACCAGCTCGTGGATACTGGGGCTCGAATCTCAGTGTCACTTCACTGTTGGCAGTATTTCACAAACTGGTGGTTTTCTTGAATCCTTTACCTGCTTATGTTATTGAGGCAGTGGTTCTAAGTGTGAAAAACCGAAAATGTGTATTAGAAAACGATTTGAATTTGTATTTATACTAATTGTAAACAGTGTAAATCAATGGACCGTATTTAACAAGCTAAGTTGAAAGTTTTAAACAGTTGTTTTGGACATTTGAACTTGTAAATAATATATTATAAACATCCCTTCGTTTCTCAAACTTCAAGATGAAAACAGTTTGTATTTTCTCTAGAAGACCAAAACATTTACCTCCAGATTTTTTTTATAATTTGCTCTAAGATATTTGCTACTAATAATTTTTATCCTGGGGAGGATACAATAGTATCCGTATAAGCTATCTACATAGAAGTAAACGATGAACACACTTTGATCAGAATATTGTTATACTCAGTTAAAACTTAGAATATGCGTTACTTTTCTAGCGAGTTTACTTCTCACAAAGCCCTTAGTTAAACACAGATTCTCTCTTCTGATTGGCACTTCTCTTTATACAAGCTCTCATCTCATGTGTTCATCGTTTACTTCTATGTAGATAGCTTATCTTTGATCAGAATATTGTTATACTCAGTTAAAACTTAGAATATGCGTTACTTTTCTAGCGAGTTTACTTCTCACAAAGCCCTTAGTTAAACACAGATTCTCTCTTCTGATTGGCACTTCTCTTTATATACGCTCTCATCTCATGTGTTCATCGTTTACTTCTATGTAAATAGCTTATCTTTGATCATAATATTGTTATACTCAGTTAAAACTTAGAATATGCGTTACTTTTCTAGCGAGTTTACTTCTCACAAAGCCCTTAGTTAAACACAGATTCTCTCTTCTGATTGGCACTTCTCTTTATATACGCTCTCATCTCATGTGTTCATCGTTTACTTCTATGTAAATAGCTTATCTTTGATCATAATATTGTTATACTCAGTTAAAACTT
>NW_013673430.1:3265-13461 GCF_000517525.1 Limulus polyphemus
AATACAATAGCATTTGTGATACGATAGTATCCGTAATACAATAGCATTTGTGATACGATAGTATCCGTAATACAATAGCATTTGTGATACGATAGTATCCGTAATACAATAGCATTTGTGATACGATAGTATCCGTAATACAATAGCATTTGTGATACGATAGTATCCGTGAAACAATAGCATTTGTGATACGATAGCATCCGTGAAACAATAGCATTTGTGATACGATAGCATCCGGGAGACAATAGCATTTGTGATACGATAGCATCCGGGAGACAATAGCATTTGTGATACGATAGCATCCGTGAGACGATAGCATCCGTGAGGCGATAGTATCCGTGAAACAATAGCATTTGTGATACGATAGTATCCGTGAAACAATAGAATTTGTGACATCTCCGTTAAGTGTGAATATTTTGAAATTATAATAATAATAATAAACAAGACAATTTATTTATATTAATTAGAAATGCGTTTATTTTTATTACAAACTTGTCTGTTTGTTGTTGAAAACAAAAGTTACATAATGGGCTATCTGTGCTGTACCTACCACAAGTATCGAAGCCCACATTTTAACGTTACGAATTACCGCTGAGGCATCGAATGGTACCGAGCATCTTTCAATGTTACAAATCGTGAATGAAACTCCAAGACTTCAATGACTGAAAAATGACTCCATCAAAAAAGTGATCAAACGGTTCAAAGTTAAAGAAAAAAATTATGTATTTAATGAGAACAAAGTTACCCTTTAAATGTCAGCTTGAGTCTGTTTGAATTACTCCAAGTCATCTGATTAGCTGTAGCCTGAAGCAAATAGTAAGAAAAAAGTTTGGGCTTTACCGAGCTGCTTCTGATTGTTTTTATAGGGTGGGTGGGTGCTCCTACATGTTTTTATAGGGTGGGTGGGTGCTCCTACATGTTTCTATAGTGAGGATGGGTGCTCCTACATGTTTCTATAGTGAGGATGGGTGCTCCTGTCTGTTTCTATAGTGAGGATGGGTGCTCCTGTCTGTTTCTATAGGGAGGGTGGGTGCTCCTGTCTGTTTCTGTAGGGAGGGTGGGTGCTCCTACATGTTTCTAGAGGAAGGTGGGTGCTCCTGCTGCTGTTTCTAGAGGAAGGGTGGGTGCTCCTGCCTGCTGTTTCTAGAGGGAGGGTGGGTACTCCTGTCTGTTTCTAGAGGGAGGGTGATTCTGTCTGGTTATATATGGAGGGTGTGTGCTCCTCCCTGTTTTTAGATGATATGACAACGTTTTGGCTTTATACTTGAGGCCGTCTTTAAGTCAAAACCAAATATGTCATTTTTGTTCGTCAGTTCTGACCGTTTAATAAACTAGGACCAACAACAAATCCTGGGTCTAAAAACAGGTGGAATTCAAGCATTTTATTACATAAACCAACTTACATTCAACCGAGACCATGTCTTTGACGTCAGCAACCTTTCCCCAAGCTACACAGAATGAAGGACTACGTCTTTCATTACATAAACCAACTTACACTCAACCGAGACCATGTCTTTGACGTCATACAACGTACTCCAGATATGTCTGCTCACACAAAGAAACAATACAAGTATACATGAAGGAATTTTATTACTGGTCCGTGCTAAACAACAACAAAAATACACAGTAAACAACTTTTACTGCCCTACGTTCGAAACAACAACAATCTACTACCATCAACATAAAGTTCAACATTATCTTTATCAGCTTACAGTTTAAGACTATAACCAGAGGTTCTTAGAAACTTAGGAGTCTGTAACATAATGTTTATCTGAATTGTCATTAATAACGTTGTCATCAACAGAGCTAGTACACTGGCTTGGCCACCAGTTTTTGGTTTAGATATAACTACTATTTAAAAAACAGAATGTAGAAGTGATTGTGAATGATATGATTTTTTTTTGTGATCAACAAAGCTACAAAAATAAAAATAAACGTACAACTGTTATCTATAAATGCATGGATTTTACCCCCACTTTACGTTCATGGATTTATCACGTCCAGCAGCATTTGGGCCACATATCAGTTGAATGCCCAGCGTTCTCAGAAGCTGTAAAATATAAAGAATACTGTTAAAGTGCCATAATACAATATTATATTGTTACTTACAAAAATGTAAACTATCACGTGTTAAACAGACACTATGATCTAGGCTGTATGCATCCTTTGTTGTTGTTGGTCTGGCCACCATAGTCAGTTGAGATCTGATAAAAACCGAATAACAGCCTAGTTTTATTCCGCTTGCAATTTCAAGAATCGAGATCCGATAAAAAACCGGATAACAGGCTTCTTTTAAGATGAGATCAGGGGAATTCCTGAAAGTGATTTCAGAACAATTCCATTTACTATTTGTCCTGTAGATCTGAGCAAAAAAAAATTATCATTCAAAAATCGCCGTTATTTTTACTGCAACAGATAAACGTTGTGTTTGATTTGCTCGAAAGTTTGTACAGACATAAAGTAAACAGTATGTAAAGCCCCCCCAGTGGCACAGCGGTACGTCTGTAGATTTACAACGCTAGAAACCGGGTTTCGATACCCGTGGTGGTCAGAGTACAGATAGCCCATTGTGTAGCTTTGTGCTTAATTCCAAAACAAAACAAACAGTATGTTTAATGTGTACCAAATGTCATAAAAATCGAAGCTGGAGAAGTATGTTTAAATTTTAAACAATGCAATACAATTTGGTTCGTAGAAGAAGAAGGCGAGGAAATTCAGACGAACTTTGACATCGCATATCTCGGTTTTGGTTGCAGGGATTTTCTTGGAATTTGGAATGTGAGGTAAACAAACTAGGAGACAAATAATTGACATGGCATATCTCTGTTTTGGTTGCAGGGATTTTCTTGGAATTTGAAATGTGAGGTAAACAAACTAGGAGACAAATAAACAGGGCTGTTAATCTCTGACCAAACTTCTGATCTCCCTCAAGACGATATAAACAGGGCTGTTAATCTCTGACCAAACTTCTGATCTCCCTCAAGACGATATAAACAGGGCTGTTAATCTCTGACCAAACTTCTGATCTCCCTCAAGACGATATAAACAGGGGTTTGGTCAGAGATTAACAGTTCTGATCTCCCTCAAGACGATATAAACAGGGCTGTTAATCTCTGACCAAACTTCTAATCTCCCTCACGACAATATAAACAGGGCTGTTAATCTAGGACAAAGCTTCTGATCTCTCTCACGAAACCCATCGTCAAACATATTCGGCCCTTTCACGGCCCGGCATGGCACGCCCACAAAATATCAGCATCTTGTGAAGATGCCATTTGTTACCTCGTCTTCCGAAATACATCGCAACTTTCATATTACTTGCTTCATTCAATCCAGTAACCCTGGCAACTAGACACGTCACTTCCGGGTGCAGCAGGTGGAGAGTTGTGTTCAACCCAATAAAGATTCGTAAGAAAACAAACAATTTAAGAAGTTCCGTCAAGCAAAATTGAACCTCTGTGACCCCGAAGACAACTCTTACGAATACAGTTAAATTTACATGAGATAATAATTCTTATAGAAAATCAGATAAGTGGCAGAATTGGAGGATGTGTTAATGGCTCTAACTAGCACTAATTTATTGCACTCTATGCAATATACAGAACACGACAATCTTCACAATATCAGATCATCAAACAACGTCAACAAAGCCTAACTGTTAGTAGTGCATATCGCCTCCTAATCTATACTAGTAAGTCTGAGGACTTTTAACGCTAAAGTTAAAGTTTCGATACCCGTGGTGAGTACAGTACAGACAGCCCATTGAGCTTAATAAGCAAACAAACAGTCACTGACATTCCTATACCGTAAGAGGTCGCCTTTAAAACTATAATAAAAATAACTTCTAAAAGTAACCTCTCATCAACTTGTTTCCAATCTTTGGTATCACCGTATCCTGGGTAATATGCATATCACCGGAAATTAATAAATAGTCTTAACCCTTCCTATTGAACACGGAGTTAAATTTCTTGTATGATATTGTCACGTAATGAGTTTCTGGAAGGATCGGGGAACATCACGAATGGTATCACCGTATCCTGGGTAATATGCATATCACCCGAAATTAATAAATAGTCTTAACCCTTCCTATTGAACACGGAGTTAAATTTCTTCTATGATATTGTCACGTAATGAGTTTCTAGAAGGATCGGGGAACATCACGAATAATCCAGTATTTGCTAGACGCCCTCTATTCCTGTATATAAGCGCGCCAGATAAAGCGAGACAATTAATTGGAATTGGAATAGCAGATAGAGAGATTGAAGATATGGAAACAGTTAATCGAGTCAAGTGAGCGGTAGTGACCGTAAATAAAGTTCGTGAATCGTTGTGAATTATAGCGTGTGTTTAAGTGGAAGTGACTGTGGATATTAAGTGTATTGCAAAGTTGAACTGAGAAAGAATAAACTAGTTTTATTTAAGAAAGGACTTGTATCGGCTGAAGTTTCTCGGAAAAAATGTTTACGGGAACTTAACAAACGAGAACAGAGATGTAACAATATTAAATCTCAATCTAGAAAACATCACTATTACACATGATACAGCAGCGCGAGACTAGGTGGAGAAAGACTGTTCAATCTCTGACCGCTGTGGGTCAACGTTTACTTCGACCTGAATAAGATCTCAGTTTAGAATTTAACACTCTAGAAATGGTCAGTAGCAGTCCGCTAAAACCAAACTCTACTATACCTCCACTGCCTAACATACTCTTGATAACATATTGTACTTAGACTTCAAGATTTAAAAAATTTCGGAATACTGAAAGGACAAGGTTTCTCAACAACAGTCAAAATCTTCTATACAAACCACTTTAAACAGGAAAATTTAACAGTTTAATTTAAAAATAAAATACAGAAGTGGTAGGGATATATAATCTTATATTTTCCTGTGTGTTAAACGTCTGCCTCAGTTATTAGTTAATGCACAAAATGTGTAAAACTGTGGATTTATTAAAATAATTACATGTTATAATTCTCTATTACAAACTAATTTTTAAATAAGAATTTAAATATTTCACAGTTAAAGCTAGTTAGTTTTAGACTTATCCAATAGATGGCAAAAGCAACGCTTTAGTTATTATTTATTTTTTATAGCTGACCAAGTAATTATCCTAACTATGGCGCTCATTTGTGTTAAAGAACGAACATAAGACATGCGGCCCTCTTTGTTTGTTTGTAGTTAGGCACAAAGCTACAAAAAGGGCTCACTACGGGTATCGAAACCCGGATACTAGCGTTGGAAGACCACGGACATACTGCTAGGTCAATGGTGGACATGCGGCCCGCTTTGTTTGTTTGTAGTTAAGCACAAAGCTACAAAAAGGGCTCACTACGGGTATCGAAACCCGGATACTAGCGTTGGAAGTCCACGGACATACTGCTAGGTCAATGGTGGACATGCGGCCCTCTTTGTTTGTTTGTAGTTAAGCACAAAGCTACAAAAAGGGCTATCTGTACTAAGTGCCCACTACGGGTATCGAAACCCGGATACCAGCGTTGGAAGTCCACGGACATACTGCTAGGTCACTGGTGGACATGCGGCCCTCTACAGAAATTTAATACAATGAACTAAAAATATTCCTCATCAAACTTTCTAAACGTCTTTTTGACCGTTGAATTATTTCACAGAACCCAAAGTTGCAAATTCAATTTTCAAAATGACTACTATTATCTTCAGATAAATAAGAATGAATGTATACTAAAGATAAGGAAATGCAAACTTTAAAAATGTGATTTCTGATGATTAGCTTTATCGTTCTGAAATTTTAAACCATGCTACATGAAGTTACCTACTGTTAAACTACCTACATTGAGTAACTAAGTCTCCTATTATGTCTTCGCAACATGTAGTGTTAACTATTGAGTAACTAAGTCTCCTATTATGTCTTCTCAACATGTAGTGTTAACTACTGAGTAACTAAGTCTCCTATTATGTCTTCTCAACATGTAGTGTTAACTACTGAGTAACTACGTTTCCTATCCTGTCTTCTGAACATGTAGTGTTAACTATTGAGTAACTAAGTCTTCTGTCCTGTCTTCTCAACATGTAGTGTTAACTATTGAGTAACTAAGTTTCCTATTCTGTTTTCTCAACATGTAGTGTTAACCATTGAGTAACTAAGTCTCCTAATCTGTTTTCTCAACATGTAGTGTTAACCATTAAGTAACTAAGTCTCCTATCCTGTCTTCTTAACATGTAATGTTTACTACTGAGTAACTAAGTCTCCTATTCTGTCTTCTTAACATGTAGTGTTAACTATTGAGTAACTAAGTCTCCTATCCTGTCTTCTCAACATGTAGTGTTAACTATTGAGTAAATAAGTCTCCTGTCCTGTCTTCTTGATATGTAGTGTTTACTACTGAGTAACTAAGTCTCCTATCCTGTCTTCTCAACATGTAGTGTTAACTATTGATTAACTAAGTCTCCTATCCTGTCTTCTCAACATGTAGTGTTTACTACTGAGTAACTAAGTCTCCTATCCTGTCTTCTCAACATGTATAGACAACCATTGAATGGTTGAATCTCTTAGAAACAGAAACATCACCATAGCAACTGATAGGGTTAATTAGTCATTGAGTACTTCAGTTCGTTGTAGCATTGCTTCAATCAGTCACATCATCATAGCAACAGACTACGAGAACGACTTTAGTTTAAATAAATAATTGCTAATTATTTATGTATTATACATAATTGACTCGATTCAAGTGCCTCTATTTTAACTGTGTTGGAAACGAACCGTTTATTAGCTTAGTTTGATAAATATTTAAGTTTTGTCTAATTCGTTCTCTACACCACCCTGAGGATTGACAAGACTTACGAAAACTTAATCATTCCTGAACTGAAATATAAATTGTATTTTCTAAAGTTCAAAAGTGTCGTTATGCTAATCTCCATCTCATCAAGTATATCACGCGGCAGTTCGAAGTAGCCTGCAGTGTTGTAAGCAAGTAGTGACTGAAGCTTTTTTTTTTTTTTCTACATTAAAGATGGCGGTATTTTTCTGAGAATGAATACATTTTCTATATTATCCACGTTGTTTTACTGCAACATTATCGTCAGAAACAATAAAATAATTCAACTACCGCTGAGAATAAAACATAAACTTACACTATCTGAAACTAACTACCGCTGAGAATAAAACATAAACTTACACTAACTGAAACTAACTACAGCTGAGAATAGAACACAAACTTACACTAACTGAAACTAACTACCGCTGAGAATAGAACATAAACTTACACTAACTGAAACTAACTACCGCTTGAGAATAAAACATAAGCTTACACTAGCTGAAACTAACTACCGCTGAGAATAAAACATAAACTGCACTAACTGAAACTAACTACCGCTGAGAATAAAACATAAACTTACACTAACTGAAACTAACTACCGCTGAGAATAAAACATAAACTTACACTAACTGAAACTAACTACTAGTGTTACTTTACATTGCTATTAATGTTACCTTACATTGCTATTAATGTTACCTTACGTTTCTACTAGTTGTTACCTTACATTGCTATTAATGTTACCTTACATTGCTACTAATATTTCCTTACATTGCTACTAATATTACCTTACATTGCTATTAATGTTACCTTACATTGCTACTAATATTACCTTACATTGCTACTAATATTACCTTACGTTGCTACTAGTGTTACCTTACATTGCTACTAATGTTACCTTACGTTGCTACTAGTGTTACCTTACATTGCTATTAATGTTACCTTACGTTGCTACTAATGATACCTTACATTGCTATTAATGTTATCTTACGTTGCTACTAGTTGTTACCTTACATTGCTACTAGTGTTATCTTACGTTGCTACTAATGATACCTTACATTGCTACTAATGTTACCTTACGTTGCTACTAGTGTTACCTAACATTGCTGTTAATGTTACCTTACGTTTCTACTAGTTGTTACCTTACGTTGCTAGTAATGTTACCTTACATTTCTACTCGTTGTTACCTTACGTTGCTACTAATATTTCCTTACATTGCTACTAATATTACCTTACATTGCTAGCGTTTTCATATTCTAGCGTTGTAAGTCCGCAGACATACCACTGTGCCACTAGGGGCATCTAGAACAATAATCTTATTATACCATCTGGGATGTGTAACAACTCGTTCCTCTCTGGACGAAAGCTTCTCCAAAATCACATAAATCTTTTTACTTTCATAACCACGATAAAATAGTCCATCATAACTTGGTTTACTTAAATATAGCCGTGAAGCAAGAGATGGTGAACGATGTCATCTTCCTTTCCATCACTAATTCCATTTCATTGTGAAATGTGTTGAGATAGTTGTTAAGTCCCTGAAACAAGTGAAGTTTGTGAGTTTCAACTATAATTCTCCATACTGTGAATTTTTATAAAACTGAAAAACTCAGCAAACCAGCCACAAGTATTACTATGTAGCTAATATTCTCTGTTTTGTATCACGATTAACCCATAACCCAAGTGTTTTATACTCCTTGCTGAAGTTAAGTGAAACCAAAGAAAAGTACAATTTCACTTTGGAAGGAAATGGGTAAGACCTGGATCTTTGGAAGGAAGTGGGTAAGACCTGGACCTTTGGAAGGAAGTGGGTAAGACTTGGATCTTTGGAAGGAAGTGGGTAAGACAATTAATAATTATTAGATGATTATTCAAATAATTTTAACGAGAACACACTATCCATTGTCTGCAGTGGTTCCAACATGATATAGCTTTTCTTATGGACAAAGAAAGGCGTTGATGCTGCACAATGGGCTGTCTTTGCTCTGCCCGTCACGGGTATCGAAACCCAACGTTTAGGGTTGTAAGCACGCAGACTTGCCACTGAGCCACTGGGAGAGAGGGGGTCATTCTCAGCACATTATAAGTCATAGAGCAACCGATCGTATTTTACCCTTTGCAACGTATGTTCAGATTTTCCCAACTTACACCCTTGCGACGTATGTTCAGATTTTCCCAACTTACACCCTTGCGACGTATGTTCACATTTTTCCAACTTACACCATTGCGACGTATGTTCAGATTTTCCCAACTTACACCCTTGCGACGTATGTTCAGCTTTTCCCAACTTACACCCTTGCGACGTATGCTCAGCTTTTCCCAACTTACACCCTTGTGACGTATGTTCAGATTTTCTCAACTTACACCCTTGCGACGTATGTTCAGATTTTCTCAACTTACACCCTTGCAACGTATGCTTAGATTTTTCCAACTTACACCCTTGCGACGTATGTTCAGATTTTCTCAACTTACACCCTTGCAACGTATGTTCAGCTTTTCCTAACTTATACGCAGATACAAATGAACTTCTCCATTCTCGGAAAAGATGGCGTCATAAAAAACAACACGAATAAATTTAAGTTTTGTTTGTTTGTGTCGAATATTCGAGCAAACTGACTAGTTGGATCGCAACAAACGAAAACAATCCTTGAGTAACTCTAACAGAATGGTGTGGTTCGACGACGACAATCTTTGAGTAGCTCTAATCGAATAGATAAACCAGAGGAAAGGCAGCAAACAACCCGATAAACCAGAGGGAAGGCCGCAAACAACCCGATAAACCAGAAGGAAGGCAGCACATAACCCGACAAACCAGAGGGAAGGCAGCAAACAACCCGATAAACCAGAGAGAAGGCAACACGCAACCCGATAAACCAGAAGGAAGGCAGCACATACCCGATAAACCAGAGGGAAGGCAGCAAACAACCCGATAAACCAGAGAGAAGGCAGCACGCAACCCTTAGGTTACTGTTGGCCGTCACTCCTAAGTCGCACCCATGGTTCCTAGTGTGGAGCCATAATAGAACAAAAACCAAGAACGTTATCCAATGCATAACTCTTGGCCCAGTAAACTAATTTGTTCAGTTTGTTGTAAAGTCAGGACTATACTAGACAGTTATATTATTGGACAGATTGGTGTAAAGTCAGGACTATACTAGACAGCTGTATTATTGGTCAGATTGGTGTCAAGTCACGGCTTGACAGGACATAGCTATTATTAGACAGATTGGTGTAAAGTCACGGCTAGACTAGACAGTTATATTATTGGTCAGATTGATATAAAGTCACGGCTAGACTAGACAGTTATATTATTGGTCAGATTGGTGTAAAGTCACGGCTAGACTAGACAGTTATATTATTGGTCAGATTGGTGTAAAGTCACTGCTAGACTAGACAGTTATATTATTG
>NW_013673430.1:14181-15849 GCF_000517525.1 Limulus polyphemus
AAGGTTTCCTAGGTATTCAGTCTACTGAAGTTGAAGGCATATCTGAAGAGTCTAAAACAAAAAAAAAACGTTTGTTCACACAATCTTGCTGAACAGAATAACGATGGGAAAGAAAGAAGCTGAAAAACTAGAAGATGGAAATTATTGGTGAAAATGTGTTATATCACCAGGAAATCAAACATATCAGAATATGTATACAAGCTGAATTTCACAAATACAAAAGCCTGCCTAAAGAGGATGCTGAGACCAATTCACTAATTTGGTGGAAAAACAATTTGACAGGGTAGCAAATGTTATCTTTTTTTGCAGAGATTTGACAGGACATAGCTATTATTAGACAGATTGGTGTAAAGTCACGGCTAGACTAGACAGTTATATTATTGGTCAGATTGATATAAAGTCACGGCTAGACTAGACAGTTATATTATTGGTCAGATTGGTGTAAAGTCACGGCTAGACTAGACAGTTATATTATTGGACAGATTGGTGTAAAGTCACGGCTAGACTAGACAGTTATATTATTGGTCAGATTGGTGTAAAGTCACGGCTAGACTAGACAGTTATATTATTGGACAGATTGGTGTAAAGTCACGGCTAGACTAGACAGTTATATTATTGGACAGATTGGTGTAAAGTCACGGCTAGACTAGGCACTGCCATTATTGGTTAGAATGGTGTAAAGTCGCGGCTAGACTAGACAGTTATATTATTATTCAGTTTAGTGTAGAGTCAAGGTTAGGGGTTAGATTAGATATGACCTATTTAAACATACAAAAGGTAATGATAACATAACTGGCTCCAAGATGGCGCTATTCATGTTTTTCTGTAATTGTCAGTCGTGGACTTTCTTTGACACTTTTAATGTAGCTGTTATTTATTTATTAGGATTTTACTGGAAATTACAAGCTTGAACATTCAGCCAGAACAATTAAAGAAATTTGTTTGTTAACAAAATTCACTTATTTACAGCATAGAGAATTATTAAGTCACAAATTAATTCCCCACAAAGTTGTAATTTGGATAAGCTCTAACTCCTGGTACATATACCTCTATAAAGGAATAATGTAGAACAATAAAACCTCTGACAATATAAGCTCTAACTTCTGTTACATATACCTCTATAAAGGAATAATGTAGAACAATAAAACCTCTGACAATATAAGATCTAACTCCTGTTACATATACCTCTGTAAAGAAATAATATAGAACAATAAAACCTCTGACAATATAAGCTCTAACTTCTGGTACATATACCTCTATAAAGGAATAATATAGAACAATAAAACCTCTGACAATATAAGCTCTAACTTCTGGTACATATACCCCTATAAAGGAATAATATAGAACAATAAAACCTCTGACAATATAAGCTCTAACTTCTGGTACATATACCTCTATAAAGGAATAATATAGAACAATAAAACCTCTGACAATATAAGCTCTAACTCCTGGTACATATACCTCTATAAAGGAATAATGTAGAACAATAAAACCTCTGACAATATAAGCTCTAACTCCTGGTACATATACCTCTATAAAGGAATAATATAGAACAATAAAACCTCTGACAATATAAGCTCTAACTCCTGGTACATATACCTCTATAAAGGAATAATATAGAACAATAAAACCTCTGACAATATAAGCTCTAACTCCTGGTACATATAC
>NW_013673430.1:16708-23928 GCF_000517525.1 Limulus polyphemus
GCTACTCTACAGCGAAACAATAGAAACTGTTCTAATAATATCTCAGATGTTAAGCTTCTCTACAGCGAAACAACATAAACTCTTCTAATAATATCTCAGATGTTAAGCTACTCTACAGCGAAACAATAGAAACTGTTCTAATAATATCTCAGATGTTAAGCTTCTCTACAGCGAAACAACATAAACTGTTCTAATAATATCTCAGATGTTAAGCTACTCTTCAGCGAAACAACATAAACTGTTCTAATAGTTATCTCAGATAATGGCTGGAGACGGCTTGAATGGGTAATGAAGAAAAAATGATGGCAAAACCTTGTCGAAACGTTGTACATTTGCTGTCATGTTAAACTTATATTAAAGTTTTTCTTCATTACCCATTTAAGCCGTCTCCAGCCATAAATAGTCAATAAATGTTTACTGTGGACTACTAGAGCATAGTCAAGAAATGTTTACCGTGAAAACTGCCAGGCTATAGTCAATAAATGGACATTGTGAACGATTCTTGTTCAATCTGCATATGTATTCCAGTCAATAAATGTTTACTGTGAAAACTGTTAGACTATAGTCAATAAATGGACACTGTGAACGATTCTTTTTCATTCGGTATATGTATCCAGTCAAGAAATGTTTACAGTGGAAACTGCCAGACTATAGTCAATAAATGGACACTGTGAACGATTCTTGTTCATTCTGTTTATGTATTCCAGTCAATAAATGTTTACTGTGAAAACTGTTAGACTATAGTCAATAAATGGACACTGTGTATACATTGGATTCTTGTGTATACATATTCCAGTTTTTTCCACTTCGCGGGATAGCGTTAATTTGCTCTTCGTCAGTGTTCCAAATACATCACAACACGTGTTGTCAGTGTTCCAAGTACACCACAACACCCGTTGTCAGTGTTCCAAGTACACCCCAACACGTGTTGTCAGTGTTCCAAGTACATCACAACACGTGTTGTCAGTGTTCCAAGTACACCACAACACCCGTTGTCAGTGTTCCAAGTACACCCCAACACGTGTTGTCAGTGTTCCAAGTACACCACAATATGTGTTGTCAGTGTTCCAAGGATACCACAATACGTGTTGTCAGTGTTTCGAGTGCACCACAACACCTGCTGTCAGTGTTACAAGTACACCACACGACCCGTTTTCAGTGTTCCAAGTACACCACAACACCCGTTGTCAGTGTTCCAAGTACACCACAACACCCGTTGTCAGTGTTCCAAGTACACCATAACACCCGTTGTCAGTGTTACAAGTACACCATAACATCCGTTTTCAGTGTTACAAGTACACCACAAATACCCGTTTTCAGTGTTACAAGTACACCACAATATGTGTTGTCAGTGTTCCAAGGACACCACAATACGTGTTGTCAGTGTTTCGAGTGCACCACAACACCTGCTGTCAGTGTTCCAAGTACACCACAACACCCGTTGTCAGTGTTCCAAGTACACCACAACACCCGTTGTCAGTGTTCCAAGTACACCACAACACCCGTTGTCAGTGTTCCAAGTACACCACAACACCCGTTGTCAGTGTTCCAAGTACAACACAATACCAGTTGTCAGTGTTCCAAGTACACCATAACACCCGTTGTCAGTGTTACAAGTACACCACAACACCCGTTTTCAGTGTTACAAGTACACCACAATACCCGTTTTCAGTGTTACAAGTACACCACAATATGTGTTGTCAGTGTTCCAAGGACACCACAATACGTGTTGTAGGTGTTCCAAATGCACCACAACACCTGTTTTCAGTGTTACAAGTACACCACAACACCCGTTTTCAGTGTTACAAGTACACCACAATACGTGTTTTCAGTGTTCCAAGTACACCACAATATGTGTTGTCAGTGTTCCAAGTACACCACAATATGTGTTGTCAGTGTTCCAAGTACACCACAACACGTGTTGTCTGTGTTCCAAGTATTTCTTAGGTCTCATTTTTTCTTCAGCATAGATATTTACGGCAGAATAAAATATTAGGTTTCTTTTTTTTTCATTCCTTTCATCAAATAAGATTGATGCAGACGCCATCTTCGCTTCTAGTCGTTCTCAATGTTGCACTGGTTATTTGTTATTCATAACAACGGATAGAAACTTGGTTCGAACATCATTTTTTATTCTTGGATGATTTCCAACTTGTCAGTTGCATGGTGTGTTTCCAAGAAGATAGGTAAGTATTAAACGGTCTTTGGTCTTACTCTAATATCTTCACAGCCCCACTTTTTCATACAGAACTGTTTAGGGACAGAAATGTATTTATCGATGAGTCTTTGGGGACCTTGTTGGTGTAGCTGGTTTCACTTTTGTTTAGTAGCCATCCACACATATAATGGGCCTGTTTACAGTATATACTTCGATGTAAGGAGATAGGAAACATTACTTTTGAACGAATAATTTGGGTAACATGTTTTTCATTCTTTCTTTGTCGTTAAGCACAAAGCTACACAATGGGCTAACTGCGTTATACCCCATGGGTATCGAAACCCGGTTGGTAGCGTTATAAGCCTTCAGACTTATATTTACTTATATTAGCCTTCCATTATTTGTAGAGAAACAACTTGATGTAGTTAAATTATAAATTGTTATCTTGAAAACCAAGTTATATTTCTATGAATATTTTCTACAGATTTTGTGTACTTTGTCAATGATAATTTTCTAATCTGTTCATTTTAAGGTATCTTGTGAGGGGCTGAATCTTCTACGTTAATAATATTTATTATACTTGCTATCATTTTTAATTAAAAGTCCGAAAAATCAAAAGTACGTTCTTTACATAAACAGAGAACTGCGTTGTCTCCGTTGGACTTAATTAATTCCTGATGAAGCGTCCATTTGATAGAAACTTCCATTTTAGCTGGAGATCAAGCACTTATAGCTCTAAGAATTAGTCACGGATCGTCAGTTCTGAGCTAATTTAGTGCCTATTTTACTTTACTTTTCGTGTAAACAATTATTGAAGCGTAAGGACTACAACTAAATGGATTAAGTAAGGACGTTCAAAGTAACGTGCGCCTGTTACTCGTATCATTAATTTGATAAAGCACCTGTTGTAACACGGATCTCCTTTTACGAGTTTACTAAAATATCTCACGAGACAGACTGCTCTGAAAGGATGTGGCTGAGTGTATTGATGGCGACCGAAGAAGAGCTAGAAACGAAGTTTATAAAATTATCATCTTCAGACGTACTCTTTTAAACTGAACCAACTCTGAAATGTAATTATAAACTTTCCAGATGTATGTGGACCGTGACGTGACATGGTTATTACCATGGTTTCCAGTGATCGTTCCGTATTTATTATTATAATAAATAACGATAAAGATTCTAAAACTTTTAAATACGGAACTGTAACACTGTATTTTGGAAATTTACTGAATGCTGTACTCATACTCTGATTACAAAACACTATCCAACTTTAGCTCATTTCACTACTGTAACTACTGAACACTATCCAACATTAGCTCATTTTACTACTCTGACTACTGAACACTATCCAGCTTTAAGTCATTTCACTACTCTGAATACTGAACACTATCCAACATTAGCTCATTTCACTACTCTGACTACTGAACACGATTAAACATTAGCTCATTTCACTACTGTAACTACTGAATACGATTAAACATTAGCTCATTTCACTACTGTAACTACTGAATACGATTAAACATTAGCTCATTTCACTACTGTAACTACTGAACACTATTAAACATTAGCTCATTTCACTACTGTAAATACTGAATATTATTAAATATTAGCTCATTTCACTACTGTAACTACTGAACATTATCCAACTTTAGCTCATTTTACTTCTCTGAGTACTGAACACTATTAAACATTAGCTCATTTCACTACTGTAACTACTAAACACTATCCAATGTTAGCTCATTTTACTACTCTGACTCTAAGCACTATCCAACATTAGCTCATTTCACTACTGTAACTACTGAACACTATCCAGCTTTAACTCATTTCACTACTCTGACTACTGAACACTATCCAACATTAGCTCATTTCAGTACTCTGACTACTCTGTTACCATGACTACTGAACATTATCCAGCTTTACGTCATTTGTTACCATGACTCCTGGTGGGGTTAGAACCCTAGATTACTCATGTTTTGAACATCTTTTCAGCAGACATTCAACATTAATGACGCATCTGGTGGTGACTAGCTTGTACAGAGAATAGATCCATCTGGAACTTACGATACATAGACACGGTATTAACGTTTTGTTTAACATTCCTCTACTGTTGTTTTTATTCATAATCTGTAGTTAGCCTACATTGCTCGTTTCCGAATCCCTGGGTCACGTTTTCAAACAAACGCAAAGTTCGAGAATGGGCCCAGTTATCTGATATGTTATGTCGTGTCTACAATATCCGTATTAATGTGACATATAAAAAGTCCATGATGATTAGTTAACGATCATTCAGACATCATCCCCTTCCCGTCAGATTATTTTCCTCGTTGTTGTATGAAAACTCACCTTAATTTCAATAGTGAGACCCAAGATGGCGGAATTTTTATATGCAGCGTGCATACAAAGCGTTGCACTTATTTTAATATGAGATAACAACACGTGGTGAAGCACGTGTGGGCTCCAACGATCTCAGTTTCCGTGCCACCTAGACATGACCTCTGTCAACTTCAGTTTTCTTCTGCAGGCGTCAAACACGTTGATAAGCTCACTTTCTAGAATTGAATCAATTATTTTTCCCTGATACGATCATTGAGATCAACATGCAGTGGGGACAAAGCTGTAGACTCACGTGTCTCCACAGATCTCGAAAGTGATGCCCTAATTGTACGGGTCCAACAAACCCCAATCGTCAAGACTCTGTCCAGTGCCTCACGAACAATGAATGATAAGTGTCCATTTCTTAAAGAAGCGTGTGTCCGATAGCTGTTATCTTCCAACTGTTCAACTCTAGATAAAAAGGTTCAAGAGCATGCTTGAGGGTGACCTCGCTGACCCAACTAGGCTTGTTTTAATGCTTTTCTGTTTACCAAGATCCTATGACCTTGAACTGGTCATGCTTTCGCTTGCATTGTTTTATGCTGCTCGTGCGTGATGACAGTCTAACACGAGATCAACACACTTGAATTCTGCAAACAACAGAACCCTTTGTGGTATTTTTGGGCTATCTGTGCTCTGCCCACCACGTGTATCGAAACCCGGAATCTAGTGTTGTAAGTCCGCAGACATATCGCTGTCACCATTCTTCAGTATTATATGTGTGTTGTTAAGCACAAAGCTACACAATGGACTATCTGTGCTATGCCCACTGCGAGTATTGAAACTCGGATGTTAGCGATATAAGTGACGAAATCCGTAATCTTAGTTTAAGCGACATTGAATAAAACCTGGTGATATATCAAGCAACTTCTTCAACCAATGTCATTGTTTGTTTGTTTTGAATTTGGCGCAAAGCTACACGAGGGCTATCTGCGCTAGCCGTCCCTAATTTAGCAGTGAAAGACTAGATGGAACGCAGCTAGTCATCACCACCCACTTCTTAGACTACTTTTTTACCAACGAATAGTGGAATTGACCGTCACTTTATAACACCCCCACGGCTGAAAGGGCGAGCATGTTTTGGTGGGACGGGGATTCGAACCCGTGACCCTCAGATTGCGAGTCGAGCTCCCTAACCACCTGGCCATGCCGGGCCAATCAGTGTCATTATATCTTTACTCGTAAAAAATTGTTTATTTTTAAAATGTATGCACCCATTTGAAGACATCATGCCTATATAAGTTAATGGGTTTTATAAGTCTATTGGAAAAAAAGGAGATTAAAAATTAAGGAAATTGTCCACTTTAGTTGCGAGAACAGCATATATTTCTATAAATACATGAATGAATTGGTTTGGTAATTATTCAATAATTAATGTTTCATATGAGTTCATGTGTACAGTAAGATTAGATTCAGATGTTTTAGATAAATATCAATTTAATCACGCTATTCGTATTAAAAAAAAAGGTCGTTTATTGACTATAGTTCAACCCACAGTCAACAAACATATGGAAAGTTTTCTGGACCAACGTGTTCCAACAGGCGAAACGCCTAAACAAAACATTTGGAGAAAAATCAATAACGTCGCGCCAGAGAAAAACTATCAGAGCAAATTTGCCCCTATTATTTGTTCAGCTTTATTATTTTTTCCCCTTTGTCTTCTCCCCTCCCCCTTCCCCGCAGAATTATTGGACTAGTCTGACTACCAGCTGCCGACTGTTGGGAAGCTACTAGCGCCACCTAACATTTCTAAACAGATGCTAGCAAAAGATGACCGAATAACGCTCACGATGTAAGTGAGGCCAGCTTCTAAGCTGGTGACTAACCTGCTGTTTGTTACAAGTCGCCGCCGCCGAATGAAAACTCAACAGTGGAATCTACACTAGTAAGTGGCTGGAGTTTGTTTAAAAGTTCTTGATGATAAGATATCTGAAAATTGAAATCTATTAATTGTTATTGTGTAATATGTTACGTTTTCTTATTTCGATTTAATTTGATGTAATATTTTTTATGTATTTCGCATGATTAAGCCAGAATTATCACCTTGTCGTAACGCAAACCAACTATATTACAAACAAGTGATAATCTATCATACCAATATTTTCTGCCAACCAGGCATTAACTCTTAATACTTGATTGTACTCAGGAAAGAACTCAAACTTAATCACCTGACTCAAGTAGCGTTAATAGCTAGGACTAATCTTCTGCACTTAGTAACGTTAATTACCCCACTCAGTAGTGTTAATAGTTTACTTGCCTAATTCCATACCTGAAATCCATATTGTTAACAATATACACCGAATTTAATAGTGTCAGTCACTGGCATTCAATACTGTTATTAATCACATGAATTTGATAGTGTCAGTCACTGGCATTCAATACTGTTATTTATTACCTGAATTTGATAGTGTCAGTCACTGGCATTCAATACTGTTATTAATCACCTGAATTTGATAGTGTCAGTCACTGGCATTCAATACTGTTATTAATCACATGAATTTAATAGTGTCAGTCACCGGCATTCAATACTGTTATTAATCACCTGAATTTAATAGTGTCAGTCACAGGCATTCAATACTGTTTTTAATCACATGGATTTGATAGTGTCAGTCACCGGCATTCAATACTGTTATTAATCACCTGAATTTGATAGTGTCCAGTCACCGGCATTCAATACTGTTATTAA
>NW_013673430.1:24220-24903 GCF_000517525.1 Limulus polyphemus
ATTTGATAGTGTCAGTCACGACATTCAATACTGTTATTAATCACCTGAATTTGATAGTGTCAGTCACCGGCATTCAATACAGTTATTAATCACCTGAATTTGATAGTGTCAGTCACTGGCATTCAATACTGTTATTTATTACCTGAATTTGATAGTGTCAGTCACTGGCATTCAATACTGTTATTTATTACCTGAATTTGATAGTGTCAGTCACCGGCATTCAATACTGTTATTAATCACATGAATTTGATAGTGTTAGTCACCGGCATTCAATACTGTTATTGATCACCTGAATTTGATAGTGTCAGTCACCAGCATTCAATACTGTTATTTATTACCTGAATTTGATAGTGTCAGTCACCGGCATTCAATACTGTTATTAATCACCTGAATTTGATATTGTCAGTCACCGGTATCCAATACTGTTATTAATCACCTGAATTTGATAGTGTCAGTCACTGGCATTCAATACTGTTATTTATTACCTGAATTTAATAGTGTCAGTCACCGGCATTCAATACTGTTATTAATCACACGAATTTGATAGTGTCAGTCACTGGCATTCAATATTGTTATTAATCACATGGATTTGATAGTGTCAGTCACCGGCATTCAATACTGTTATTAATCACCAGAATTTGATAATGTCAGTCACCGGCATTCAATACTGTTATTAATCACCA
>NW_013673430.1:25807-35645 GCF_000517525.1 Limulus polyphemus
TGAATTTGATAGTGTCAGTCACCGGCATTCAATACTGTTATTAATTACCTGAATTTAATAGTGTCAGTCACCGGCATTCAATACTGTTATTAATCACCAGAATTTGATAATGTCAGTCACTAGCATTCAATACTGTTATTTATTACCTGAATTTAATAGTGTCAGTCACCGGCATTCAATACTGTTATTAATCACATGAATTTGATAGTGTCAGTCACCGGCATTCAATACTGTTATTAATCACCTGAATTTAATTGTGTCAGTCACCGGCATTCAATACTGTTAAAAACTTCTACAGAGGCTGATAGCTATTTTTAATCAGTGGTATCATACATGCAGAGTTAGCATGTAGCACTCGAGAGCGTTAACCATCAGCACTCAGTACCGTTACTCTCCTATTCTTGATAGTGTTCGTTAATGGGTGGTATTTAACGTTATTGACCACTATCTGTATGCTAAAGGCCACTATTAACTATAATCCATTTTCTTGGAGAAGGTTCACAAACAGACGTTTCTGACCTCTAGGTTCTATTCGTTAGATAATTAGACCCGGTCAAAGCCATTCTTAATGAAAACGTGTTATCGTTATGAGTTTCAGTTTCTGGTATTGTGTAGTGTAACGGGAGTAATTTTAATATTGTTTCTAGGAAACGATTATGTCCAATATTTGTTACGAGTTTCAGTTTCTGGTATTGTGTAGTGTAACGGGAGTAATTTTAATATTGTTTCTAGGAAACGATTACGTACAATATTTATTACGAGTTTCAGTTTCTGGTATTGTGTAGTGTAACGGGAGTAATTTTAATATTGTTTCTAGGAAACGATTATGTCCAATATGTGTGCTACACTTTAAAACCATTTCGATATTTTTTATATTATGCTGTTTGGATTTCCTGTGTAACATATCTGATGTAAGGATAAGTGGTAAGCTCTCCTATGTAACACAATTGAGGTAAAAATAAGTGGTAAGCTACCCTATGTAACACAACTGATGTAAGGATAAGTGGTAAGCTCTCCTATGTAACACAACTCAGGTAAAAAATCAGTGGTAAGCTCTCCTATGTAACACAACTGATGTAAGGATAAATGGTAAGCTATCCTATGTAACACAACTGATATAAGGATAAGTGGTAAGCTCTCCTATATAACACAACTGAGGTAAAAATAAGTGGTAAGCTATCCTATGTAACACAACTGATGTAAGGATAAGTGGTAAGCTATCCTGTGTAATACAACTGAGGTAAAAATAACTGATAAGCTTTCCTATGTAATAAATTTCCCTATCTTTCCTAAAATTAATTATTTAAAATTTTTGTTTCGCCTTCTGAAAGACTGGTTACGTCACTTCACCAGATACGACTGTAACAGCTTTTAGATTATCATATAAATATAACATGATTAAGTGTGCATATCACTGGTAACGAGACTAAGTGTGCATATCACTGGTAATGTGACTAAGTGTGCATATCACTGGTAATGTGACTAAGTGTACATATCACTGGTAATGTGACTAAGTGTGCATATCACTGGGAACGAGAATAAGTGTGCATATCACTGGTAATGTGACTAAGTGTTCATATCACTGGTAATGTGACTAAGTGTGCATATCACTGGTAATGGGACTAAGTGTTCATATCACTGGGAACAAGACTAAGTGTGTATATCACTGGGAACGTGACTAAGTGTTCATATCACTGATAATGTGACTAAGTGTTCATATCACTGGTAATGTGACTAAGTGTTCATATCACTGGTAATGTGACTAAGTGTTCATATCACTGGTAATGTGACTAAGTGTTCAAATCACTGGTAACGTGACTAAGTGTTCATATCACTGGGAACGAGACTAAGTGTTCATATCACTGGTAATGTGACAAAGTGTGTATATCACTAGTAATGTGACTAAGTGTTCATATCACTTGGAACGAGACTAAGTGTGTATATCACTGGTAATGTGACTAAGTGTTCATATCACTTGGAACGAGACTAAGTGTTCATATCACTCGGAACGAGGCTAAGTGTGCATATCACTGGTAATGTGACTAAGTGTTCATATCACTGGTAATGTTACTAAGTGTGTATATCACTGGGAACGAGATTAAGTGTTCATATCACTGGTAATGTGACTAAGTGTTCATATCACTGGTAATGTGACTAAGTGTGCATATCAATGGTATTATGACTACATATAAATATCACTGGTAAAATACTAAGTGTAAGTATTACTGGTAACGTGACTACATGTATATATTAAATGTAAATGTACAGCTATTACAGTTTATCGTGTATTCATCACGTTTTAGGACTTATAGACCCAAACCCCATATTTTGGAAAAATTACTTTTTTGACAATTAGTTTCATATTTAGGTTTAAACCAAAGAATTAGTCTTTCGTGATTTACATATCACTTGTTTGAAATTCATGTCTTGTCTGTGGAGGATAAACAGTTTCGGCTTCCCTACTTGCAAGCCCATCTAACAGAAAGGTTAGTTTTGTGAAATAGTTTCGGTTTACATACTTGCAAGCCCGTCTAACAGAAAGGTTAGTTTTGTGTCACGCTGAGTCAAGTAGTAACTTGTTCAGTACAAGTGCACGTGACTAGTGTGCCGAAATAGACACAGCTGTCAAACTCTCTTAGTTGAAAGGTAAGAAAGGCTCAAAACTCGAATCATGTCTTCTTTTATTATATTTTGTATCTAACAATTTTAATGTGGTATTTAATAACTGTTTGTGAAGTTATTTAAAACACACAGTACAGCACTTGTATTCTTAAAAAAAATAGACTTTGTATGTTCGTTAAACATATGTTATATAGCATTGTTGGTGGAGGCACGTACGTGGCTTTATTATATACTTGTATTATAGAACTATAAGTAATTTGTACTTTCATTAGATATATGTTATATAACATTGTTGGTGGAGGCACGTACGTGGTGTTATTATATACTTGTATTATAGAACTATAAGTAATTTGTACTTTCATTAGTTATATGTTATATAGCATTGTTGGCGGAGGCACGTACGTGGCTTTATTACATACTTGTATTATAGAGCTATGGATAATTTGTACTTTCATTAGATATATGTTATATAAAATTGTTGGTGGAGGCACGTACGTGGCTTTATTATATACTTGTATTATAGAACTATAAGTAATTTGTACTTTCATTAGATATATGTTATATAACATTGTTGATGGAGGCACGTACGTGGCTTTATTATATACTTGTATTATAGAACTATAAGTAATTTGTACTTTCATTAGTTATATGTTATATAGCATTGTTGATGGAGGCACGTACGTGGCTTTATTACATACTTGTATTATAGAGCTATGGATAATTTGTACTTTCATTAGATATATGTTATATAAAATTGTTGGTGGAGGCACGTACGTGGTTTTATTATATACTTGTATTATAGAACTATAAGTAATTTGTACTTTCATTAGATATATGTTATATAACATTGTTGGTGGAGGCACGTACGTGGTTTTATTATATACTTATATTATAGAACTATAAGTAATTTTCACATTCATTAGATATATGTTATATAGCATTGTTGGTGGAGGCACGTACGTGGTTTTATTATATACTTGTATTATAGAACTATAAGTAATTTGTACTTTCATTAGTTATATGTTATATAACATTGTTGGTGGAGGCACGTACGTGGCTTTATTATATACTTATATTATAGAACTATAAGTAATTTGTACTTTCATTAGTTGTATGTTATATAACATTGTTGGTGGATTCCCGTGCCTTTGGCTCAAATCTAATAATATAAAAATTAGAGGATAACATAGTTGACTTGATTAACATTATTAAGTTTAGTAGTGTTGACTTTCAGACGTGTTGCTTTCTACATTTAACTATCGGTATTCGTTTGTTTGTAGTTAACTACAAAGCTACACAATGGGCGATTTCTGTGCTGTGCCCATAACGGGCATCGAAACTCGGATTTTACCAATATAAGTCTGCAACTTACCGCTGAGCCATGGGGACAACTATCGGTTTAAATATTGTAGATAAGCCTGTCCAATATATAATGAGGATATACGGTGTTTTGTTAGTATAAACTCGCGACCTTCGTCTGATTTGTTTTTGTTTCCAGTAGTAGCGGTTTCGTAAAACTGACTTATTTTCTATTTAAACCTCCGTCAACATATTTATTACGTTTCAAACAAAAGAAAACAAGATAAATAAGCATATCTTCTTAGGTTTAACTTGCAAAATGCTATAAAATTCTTCAGCTTTGACTGCATGACCAGTCTTAACTGTAAATAGTACATATTGTTTTGTCAGATAGTTTGCAGATGTTCCGCTAGGTGGTCTTTGCTAGTTTCTTTCGAATATTCGCGCAAAGCTCTAAAGAGCTATCTGCGTCAATAGTACCCGCCGTCACTTCTTGAACTTCATTTGTGTAACCAAAGAGGTGATTTGACCATTACTCCTATAACGCATCCACGGATGCAAGATGCGGAGCGCCGTTATTTATTTTTCTGGTAACGGAACGCGAACGATGAACCCACAGATACACTGTATGGCACGCTTAGTACAAGGTGGTCATGAAAAATTTTGAATTAATACTTTATTAGTCATAAAATCACTTGTTTCTAAAACATATTAACATCAAAGTGTTAACAACTAACACAAGTCACGAACTTCGTCGTAGATAAGAACTGTCAACGTTGAGATTCATTTTATATCCATGTTCTCGTCACAAAGATACACAATGGGCTATCTGTATTCCGCCCACCATGGGTATCGAAACCCAAATTTTAGCGTCTATTCCCCGTGTTATCTCAGATAAATTTTACGCTTACGATTTCTACTTTAATTTATTTCTACCAAAAAAGCCTTTCTGATAATTCAGTTTTTGAACTTTATAAGTGGCTCCTAACACTGGAGCTGAACATCGAATTAAATACGTTACAAAAGGGATTTACTTGGAATTTATCGCTACATTATCTAGCGTTTTAACCATTAGTCAAATATTGAGGTTAAACAACTTTAACATTTGCGAAAATAAAAATACTTCCTAGTTACTTATAACATTTCAGTATTTCGTCTGAAGGAGGGTCACGTGATCATCTCATCTCAGTTAATAACGCATCTATAGTTTAATGAAATTTGATCTGGATAAATCAGACTCGTCCACTCAGACAGCGATAAATTAACAACGATAGCGTGATTTCCTTATCAGTCAGGAACTGGTTGAGATTTTACAGTAATAAGTGAAACACGATAACCTACGAGTAATGCTTTTAAATCAGTTCACCTGCTGAAACGCGCACCCGTCCCCTGCGATACATACCAATAATGTTTTTATTTCTGTAACTTTATTTAATACTAAACACTTGGGCCTCAAGGAAATTCGTCCTGTTTGAATGTGCCGAGAATTTAAAACTTGAATAATGTGATTATATAACTTCTATTTTGCTTTGGAGACGTCTTTGTAATAAGCTCCACTGTTATTAAAGTAAACGGTCAATATAAGTTCACGGTGTAGAGGTCACTCTCAAAATCGTATTACAACAATATCCGTTTACAACGTCCTAGTGCAACAACATTTGCTTAAAGATTCTATTACAACAATATCGGATTAAAATACTTTATTACAACAATATCAGATTAAAATACTTTATTACAACAATATCAGATTAAAATACTTTATTACAACAATATCAGATTAAAATACTTTATTACAACAATATCGGATTAAAATACTTTATTACAACAATATCGGATTAAAATACTTTATTACAACAATATCGGATTAAAATACTTTATTACAACAATATCAGATTAAAATACTTTATTACAACAATATCGGATTAAAATACTTTATTACAACAATATCGGATTGAAATACTTTATTACAACAATATTTGCTTAAAGTTTCTATTACAACAATATCAAATTAAAATACTTTATTACAACAATATTTGCTTAAAGTTTCTATTACAACAATATCAAATTAAAATACTTTATTACAACAACGTCAAATTAAAACACTTTATTACAACAATACTTGCTTAAAGTTTTATTACACCTATCTCAGATTAAAATACTTCATTACAACAATATTTGCTTAACGTTTCTATTACAACAATATCAGATTAAAATACTTTATTACAACAATATTTGCTTAAAGTTTTTATTACAACAATATCAAATTAAAATACTTTATTACAACAATATCGGATTCAAATACTTTATTACAACAATATCAAATTAAAACACTTTATTACAACAATATTTGCTTAAAGTTTCTATTACAACAATATCAACTTAAAATACTTTATTACAACAATATCAAATTAAAATACTTTATTACAACAATATCAAATTAAAATACTTTATTACAACAATGTCAAATTAAAACACTTTATTACAACAATATTTGCTTAAAGTTTCTATTACACCTATGTCAGATTGAAATACTTTATTACAACAATGTCAGATTAAAATACTTTATTACAACAATATCAGATTGAAATACTTTATTACAACAATGTCAGATTAAAATACTTGATTACAACAATATCAGATTGAAATACTTTATTACAACAATATCAGATTGAAATACTTTATTACAACAATATCAGATTGAAATACTTTATTACAACAATATCAGATTAAAATACTTTATTACAGCAATACTTGCTTAAAGATTCTATTACGACAATATCACTTTTACAAAGTTCTGTTACAACTACGTACCTAAACAAATTCCAACACCACAAACAACAATCACATAATCAACTTATTATGTCCTTCGAATAAACAACTGATAAACTCTACCGCCTTATGAAACCCCCAAAATGTCAGTAGATTCTTGGAATAAACAACTGATAAGCTCTACCGCCTTATGAAACCCCCAAAATGTCAGTAGATTCTTGGAATAAGCTACTGATAAACGCTACCGTCTTATGAAACCCCCAAAAATGTCAGTAGATTCTTGGAATAAGCTACTGATAAACTTTACCGCCTTATGAAACCCCCCAAAATGTCAGTAGATTCTTGGAATAAGCTACAGATAAACGCTACCGTCTTATGAAATCCCAAAATCTCCGCAGACTTATGGGATAAACTAATGATGGATTCTACTACAGTTTCAGTTTCTCAGCAAGTTCCTGAGTTAAACTCCTGTCAGCTATAATTTTCACCTATCCTTTAGACTTGCAGAGAGAATACGACTTTAGAAAATAGACGTTTATTTTTTCTGGCTAAGGAAGAAAACTTTAAGATAAAAAGTTTTTAAATTTTACCTACATTTTTCTTTCATCTTAAGTAGTTTTCATTTTCGTGAAACAATTCCTCATAACTATATATATATAACTTTATATATATATATATAAAGGTAAACAAAAATCCACAAAATTTCCTTTTAAAAAGATACACTTTGGTATGACTTGAATTTCGCGCAAGGCTACTCGATGGCTATCTGCGCTAGCCGTTCCTAATTTAGCAGTGAAAAACTAGATGGAAAGCAGATAATCAATACTCCCCACCGCCAACTCCTGGGCTGCTATTTCACCAACGAATAGTGATACTGACCGTCACATTATAACGGCTGAAAGGGTGACTCTCTGATCGTGAGTCGAAAGCCCTAACTACCAGGCCTTGCTAGGCCTAAGAAATCATGAAATCACACAAAGTTTTAAACATAATAACGCTTTCCTGACAAGACATTGCCTATTCATTTTTCGGTTTTAATTTTTAATTTCATTTCCTTATAAAGCTGTACATGTACGTATATATCTCTCCTCAGGAGGTTCTAGGGTTAACCTTTTTCAGGTTATTATAATAATTTGATTGTGGAGATAATATGCCAGTATGTTAGGTCGGGTGTATTTCGTTTTATGCTTATTAGAATTCATACGTCGTTCAGCAGTTTACAAGATATAAATCATGATTTGTCGAGCTCGTTTTTTCTGAAAGAACTTGTACGTGATATTTTCGTTGAAGAAAAACATTTTATGTATATCATAAATAAAGGCGAGGCCTAACAAGTTAAAATGTACACACCCGTTTTTGTCGATTAACTCTTCGAAAGTAAACAAAGCAGTCAACCTTGGTTTATATTTCAAGTATTTTAATTTAGTCCAAGGTGTTTTTAAAATGTTGTAAAAAAGCCTAATTCAGTAGTTCCAATGTTTCGCAACTAGATAGTCTCTCGAGCAGTCGCGTGCTTAGTCTTGTCTGTTCGTCCTGCCCCTCTAGTGGCTCAGCAGGCTTAAACACTAAAAATCTGGTTTCGATACTCTGATCGGCATAGCACAAATAGCCCATTGTGTAACTTAACAACAAGCAACTAACCTGTTCGTAAATAATCTGTTAATCTCGTTGAAACGTAAATATTTCAAGGATTAGAACCAGACTCTGGATTTGTAAATAATATGAGTTATTAGGCCACAGCTCTTCAGTATAATTTTACCCATTTGAAAAAAATAAGAAACACACATCCTTCGCACTTTCAAGCCGGTAGGTGGCGAGACTACCACGCGCGTTGTCGGATATTTTGAAAGGATTTTGTACGTTCGTGTGTGGTAGTTTTATAGATTCATTCCAACATGTCAGAACCAGCGTCGAAGTCCAGTAGTTATGGCACCGAACTGTAGATCCTAAGGTCTGTGGTTCGCATCCGTTGCCGAGTAAAGTAAATAATAAATCAGGGGTGTGTTATAAGAGTGACGTTCAAATCCCACTATCTCACTATAGTAGTCCAAACGTTGGCAGTGGGTGCTGATGACTTCCTTCGAGTCTATCGGTTCAAGATTACAGATAGAGCCATTGAGTAGCTTTGCGCGAATATTGGACATACGTAGACACAAAATGTCTCGAGTTGTTATCAATACTGAACATAAGTTCCAAACAAAAGGTATTCATGGAAGAACTTGAGGGAAAGTACACTCTAATCATTTTGTAATTGGTCTATGTTGACAAAACCGGTTCTAACAAGAGAAAAGAAAAACAAACCATCCCTTGCGGGGTGTGTTGACAGCAAGTTGGGGGTAATAAAACACTAGGAGTGAAGTGACCATACATGACCTTTTGGAAAGTCAGAATCTCTCAAGGTGGATCCAAGATTGAGAAGATAACAACGTTCTGAAAAGACTTTCTTTTGAAGGACTAGATGAAGTAAGATTTTTTTCCCTTCAATGTCCACTTCTTACAGTAACATAATATATAGAGAATGTAATGTTGTAACATGTTATCTATCTTGTCTTGGAAGAAATATTTCATGCTATATATTGATCACTTTCTTGTAAACAATGTAAACATTTTATGTAACTGACAGAAAGGAAACCACGAACCAAAATATTTACATACAGATAACTGAAGACCAGAAACATAGACCCAGAAAAGGAAGGATTTCGTACAATAATCGTGTCTATTGGTGAAATAACCGTAGAAACAGAAATGATTTATTGGAGTAATCTTGTGTTTTGTAGCATAGGTGTAGAACTAAAAGGTAGAGTTTGTTAGAGTGATAATGGTAATATAAGAATTGAAAGATGTCTAGACTGTTCTATTGACCTTCTGTATTAACAAAGTAACGGGTGTATGTTACGGTGTATTGTTAAAGATGTCTAGGCTGTTCTATTGACCTTCTGTATTAACAAAGTAACGGATGTATGTTACGGTGTATTGTTAAAGATGTCTAGACTGTTCTATTGACCTTCTGTATTAACAAAGTAACGGATGTATGTTACGGTGTATTGTTAAAGATGTCTAGACTGTTCTATTGACCTTCTGTATTAACAAAGTAACGGATGTATGTTACGGTGTATTGTTAAAGATGTCTAGACTGTTCTATTGACCT
>NW_013673431.1:0-12357 GCF_000517525.1 Limulus polyphemus
GACATTATGTCTTAAGATAATAAACATACTTATTTAACATTAACTTTTCGTCAGAGAAAGCTTCATTATTAATTAACATCTTGGACATTATGTTTTAAGTTAATAAACATACTTATTTAACATTAACTTTTCGTCAGAGAAAGCTTCATTATTAATTAACATCTTGGACGTTATGTTTTAAGTTAATAAACATACTTATTTAACATTAACTTTTCGTCAGAGAAAGCTTCAACTTAATCAACAATAAACACCAACCCAGTAATTGCATACACCGTTTGAACTTGTAAAGATTAAATTTCATTGTTTCATCAGTAGGGCACCTTTGTTGTTAACTTAATGTGTTTGTCTGTGTGAACTAATGAACAAAACACTGTCAAACATCAAGTCTGTAGAGAGTCAAAAATCATTTTTTCTTTCTTTTATTTATCTACATGTTATAGCACAATGTTCGAAAAAACTGTTAATATTTCTAAGTCAGTTTCCAAATTACTGACCCATTGTTTACAACTCGAGGTATGGATCGTTAAACATTTATCTATGCTACTAGACTTTTAATTCTGTATCAAACTGATGCATTATGAATTTTGTATAATACAGACACATCATAAAAAACCTTTGTATTCACAATCTAACATACTGACCACTGGCCCTTCACAGAGATTAAGAGCAATTGTCAAAACAAAAATGTTTTTTTTTCACAATTTTCTTTTCAGTATGAGAGTTTAATCAGTAAGACACTTTGGAACTGCTAAAGTCTGATATTTAAAAACAAGACTACAGAAACTGCTGTTTCGAGTTCAACACTTTATTACTGATGTGGTGTAGAGCAACTGGGTAATCTATAATCAACAATCAATCCATCACACCTTCTGGTACACAAGAGAATTTGATAATTGACTACAAATAGATACAGTAACACTATACAAGCTATGCCCTGAATATTTGGACCAGGCATTTTTTTTTTTCTTACATGTACAAGCATTAATGTGATACTTTTAACAAAAGGTTAATACTCGTATTGATGAGCATGTGGGAAAAAACGAAGCATCTCTGATTTGAAAGTACTTAAAACATCGTTCAAAACAAAGAAACATGGAGATTATATGTATGTATGATAAACTTTTACTTCCTAAATATTTGCTAACAGAAACAAAACACTACTACCAGTTAAACTCAACTTTGTTCGAATTACAGCTACATCATTCTTAATCCAATGCACAGCATTTTTGTAAAACTGAAGAAAAAAACTATAAAGCACAAGCATTTAGTTTTTGTTACGTTCTACGTAACACCACTGGTAGCGGAGGATCACCGCCATCTCTGTAAATAAAAGACAACTTTTTGTGAAGTACACAGGAGTAGACAGTTGATGTGCTGAATTTAAATTCTGTTTACCCTAATATCACCAAAGGAGAACTCTTCCACGTGTATTCTGATGAGTAGACATTTGATGTGATAAAGGTGCTGAATTCTGTTTACCCTAATATCACCAAAGGAGAACTCTTCCACATGTATTCTGATGAGTAGACATATGATGTGATAAAGGTGCTGAATTTAAATTCTGTTTACCCTAATATCACCAAAGGAGAACTCTTCCACGTGTATTCTGATGAGTAGACATTTGATGTGATAAAAGTGCTGAATTTAAATTCTGTTTACCCTAATATCACCAAAGGAGAACTTTTCCATATGTATTCTGATAAAAATTCTACCTATATGTCTATCATACACACAATCACATTTAAAGAAAACATTATAAAAACAGAGTAGTTCAAGTTTCTTTAACAAATAGTGGTCTTTCTAATAAGTGGAACTACAATTTAATAATATATGCCAGCACAGAACAGATACATGTACACCAATCTCTTTAAACTTTACCATTAGTGTTTTATCTCCAGACTCTGTGAAACTCTGTTCTACTCTCAACAAACCACTAACATGTTTTATCATCAGATCATCCACACAACACTATACCAGATGTTGTAGTTTTTAATAAATCCACTAACATGTGTTATCATCAGATCATCCACACAACACTATACCAGATGTTGTAGTTTTTAATAAATCCACTAACATGTTTTATCATCACACCATCCACACAACACTGTATACCAGATGTTGTAGTTTTTAATAAATCCACTAACGTGTTTTATCATCAGACCATCCACACAACACTGTATACCAGATGTTGTAGTTTTTAATAAATCCACTAACATGTGT
Source organism: Limulus polyphemus (assembly GCF_000517525.1). Lineage (NCBI taxonomy): Eukaryota > Metazoa > Arthropoda > Merostomata > Xiphosura > Limulidae > Limulus > Limulus polyphemus. Next base: position 2,221 of record NW_013673431.1, read on the forward strand.
TATCATCAGATCATCCACACAACACTATACCAGATGTTGTAGTTTTTAATAAATCCACTAACGTGTTTTATCATCAGACCATCCACACAACACTGTATACCAGATGTTGTAGTTTTTAATAAATCCACTAACATGTGTTATCATCACACCATCCACACAACACTGTATACCAGATGTTGTAGTTTTTAATAATCCACTAACATGTTTTATCATCACACCATCCACACAACACTGTATACCAGATGTTGTAGTTTTTAATAATCCACTAACATGTTTTATCATCAGACCATCCACACTACACTATACACCAGATATTTTAAGTTTTTAATGAACCACAGGTGTTTTTCAACAGTCCAAATCCCAATATTCACACTACACTATACACCAGATATTTTAAGTTTTTAATGAACCACAGGTGTTTTTCAACAGTCCAAATCCCAATATTCACACTACACTACACACCAGATACATTAAGTTTTTAATGAACCACAGGTGTTTTTCAACAGTCCAAATCCCAATATTCACACTACACTACACACCAGATACATTAAGTTTTTAATGAACCACAGGTGTTTTTCAACAGTCCAAATCCCAATATTCACACACATACTATACACCAGATATTTTAAGTTTTTAATGAACCACAGGTGTTTTTCAACAGTCCAAATCCCAATATTCACACACACATACTATGTTTTCACTCGGATCTTCTTTTACCATAGATCTAAAGCTCGAGATTTTTAACAAACTTTCACTAAATCTGCAGTGAATTTGATGAGAGGTCATTGGTAATTGTGTTCATAAACGTAATAAAGAAGTTAAAATGGTTTCTATAATAAAATATTAAAATATACAATGATATTAGTACATAATTTTAAAAACTTCTTTCTGTACAACACTTGTGAGTTACACTGATTTGTACTTTTTACTTGAATACAGTTGATCTATCTCTTCACCACTACATAAGCACATACAAAAACAGTGACATGGAAAGAAACAGAAACAAGTTTTCCTCTTTAATGTGATAAAATTGGCCTTAATTAACAACAAAAAGTTTCTTGAAGCTGTAATTGAAATTATCACCAGTAACAATACTTTGTTTTGTCATTTTAACAGATATTTTGTTTAGTTATTCGGTAAAGAAACACCCGAACTTGTTCCCAGGACCAGAGACAAAATACTGAATATTTACAGAGAGTATTGTGTATAAGTAGTTACAATTTGTAACAGAAGTAAGTACATTCTCTACTTCGTGAGCAACTACTATGGTGGTTTATTTATTCATTTGTGAAATAATGGACATTTTTTTAACTATAAGATATATTTTTCTCACGTTGTTCCCCTTAACTTTTTACTAAACACTGTATTGTGTAGTCTAACCAATATCTATCCAGCAACCTAAACATTTAATCTTATCACCTGGTCAGATTAGCTGGAGTTTGTATTATGAAGTGTGAGGCTAGGCCTAACGTTTAACAATTCCAAGACCTCATTCAGCCTGATACTGAAAATGCTTGAATTTTACTGTCTACACCTATATGGTATACCTTCTAACAATGTCACAGCATACCCTCTACTGTTATCATGACATACCCTCTACTGTTATCATGACATACCCTCTATTGATATCATGACATACCCTCTATTGATATCATGACATACCTTCTACTGATATCATGACATATCCTCTACCAACTTAATGGCATACCTTCTATTGATATCATGACATACCCTCTACCAACTTAATGGCACACCTATTGATATCATGACATATCCTCTATCAACTTAATGGCATACCTTCTATTGATATCATGACATATCCTGTACCAACTTAATGGCATACCTTCTATTGATATCATGACATATCCTCTACCAACTTAATGGCATACCTTTTACTGATATGATGACATCCTCTACCAACTTAATGGCATACCTTCTATTGATATCATGACATATCCTCTACCAACTTAATGGCATACCTTCTATTGATATCATGACATACCCTCTATCAATTTAATGGCATACCTTCTATTGATATAACGGCATACCCTCTACCAAATTATATATATAATTACTAATTAATACAGTTTAGTACAAATATATGTGAAGGAATAGTTTTTATCTATTGTATGGATTGATGAAATAAACATCACCTACTTAAAGGTGTAATAAACATTTCAATATGCTGTATGAAGATACGTTACACACATCACCGTCTACAGATAAACAATACTCATTGCTCAGATCTTTTATCAAACACACACAACATTAGCCCATGAGTGATACCCAATTTTTAAAGATTATCTAAAGTGTATTAGTCATGACATACCCTTTGTAGATCAACAATCCATCTTTAGCACACTACAACTTCATCTAAAGACATAGTTTTGGTTTATACATTAACAATACTTTGTTTAATATACATGTAATAAGCATTCGGTAATAATTGGTTATTAATTTATTTTAACTATGAGATACAAGGTCAGATTTTTGCTGTTTTTTATTTAAATACAAAGTTTTCTTGTTCCTGGATTTACTTGTTGATCACATAGGTTTCAGTTTTGATCTTGGACACGTGTCAATTAACACAATGATATATCTGTAACTAAATGTAATTACAATTTTAAAAGATTTTCTGTTTATTTAATTATTTTTAGGCAAATTGTGAGAAAATTTAAGAACCAACTTAAATGACTGCTGTATTCTTTAATCAGTTATAAATTTCTTGTTTCACTTTTACTCTATCAACTACAAAGTCACAGACTTAATTTTACATGTGCTATTCCATTTGAATCTAAAGTATTCTTTTTATGAAGATAAAATTATATCTACCAAATTTAAGCAGCTTCAATATCAAAATGTGTTGAAGCATTTTGCTAGTGATAAAAAATCACTTGATTTCTGTTTCTATTATCCTTTAATTAATGCAATAGAAACAAAATTTAAAATGTTTCTAATGGTAGCCTAATATATAATGGATTTTTACTTTTCGGTTAGTGCTTGAACTTAGTTAATAACGTAATCCAAACCTGAACAGGATGATTTTATCCCAGAACTTCAAGTGCTTCTGAAGCAAAGTACCTAACATCTACATCATTATCTGTATTCAACTTAGTCAGGCAAGGCTTAACTTGGTTCTGTTTCACAGTTTGATCTAGAATAGGCCCAAGCTTCTGGAATGTTTTGGCGACATTGAAACGAACGTTGGCCACAGAATCACTTGCCAAACTCTGTACTATGGGCAATAGAAGATTGTTGGTGATTTCTGGGCCACAGGCTTCACCAAGGACGTTGATACAGAATAAACAAGTCATGCGATGAAGGTAGTTTTGGTCTTGTGACATGGAGACAACTTTGGGGATGACAGTTGCTTTAGCCCATTCTGGTCCAAATTTTTCTACCAACTTTTTTAAGTTTTGTGTAGCTGCTTCACGGATTGCATAAACATGGTCAACAAGCCAAGTAAGACACAGCGTGTTAAGCTTCTCATTGAAAAAATCCATTCCTAGCTGACTGGCGAGGAGCGGCATGTACTCAATAATAGCTAGACGAACTCTCCATTTGGAATCTTCAGCAAGTTCCATGATGGCCGGAAGCAGACTCTCAGAGAGCTGCTGGATCCCGATGACTTCGTTGACACAGTCGAGGTTAGATATAATATTAAGTCGCACTTCTGGGCATTCATCTTTCAGTTGAGACAAGAACAATGGTAGTAAGTGTTCAACTGTGTTCTGTTTTCCAACAATAGGTGAAAGGCCCATAATGATGGAGGCAAGAGCAGTTTTAACATGCTGGTTAGGATCAGACACCAAGTTTCGAATACATGGCATTATGTTGTTCATGATCACCTGTTCTTGAACATCAGTAGGTAGTGTCTGACAGAAATCTCGAATCTTCTGAGCAGCTGCGGCTCTGACTTCTGCTTCACAGTCCTTCAACAAGTTTTGAAAAGCTGGGACCAGATCTGCCTTGGTAAGCTCTGGACCCACAGCCTTCTGCAACTCTGTGAACTTGTCGGCAACTGAATACCGGACTCTCCAGGATTTGTCGTCAACTAGTTGTCGAAGAACTGGCATAACCAACTGTTCTAAATCTTCTGGTGGTAAAAAGTTAACAACAGATATGCATCCATCTACTGTAAGAAGTCTCACAGAATCTTGTTCATCTTGGGCTAAGTTTGCCCATATGGGAATGAGTTCAGACTTAATGAATTCTTGCTCGAGTACTTTAGCAAAATCTCCCAATTTGTTTGCTGCTGCTCGTCTAACCATGGGAGTGTCATCTTGACAAAGGCTTCGGAAATGATTGCGTAATTCAGCTTTGTTTGCATCAGATACCCTTGGATAGGATACGCTAAAAAGACCACAAGCTGATGTTCTTGAAGTAAACCAATCTCCTGATGCTAGCCTTTTTACTAAGGGAACAAAATGCTGTTCTAAATTTTCTTGGCTATGCTGATGGCATATATTTTGTAAAGACTCTAAAGCTTTATCTCTAACTACTGTCTCCTCTACAGTTGCTAGACTTTCTAAGGGTGGGAGAAGTGTATGCACGTATTCTGGCCCTCCAACCAAAGGTGCAAATGTTCCTAGTTGTTCAGCAAGTGCTAAAAGAACCTCATCTTCATCATAAATCGTATCCGTCAGGAATGGAAGAAGCTCGCTTCTCGTACGCTCAACACCAAGAGCAAGGGCGATAGTTGATAACTTCTTAATACTATTCAAACGAAGTTGAACGTCTTCATTTCTTAATTCGTCTATCAGAATTGCGATTGGGTAAAGGGAATCTTCTGGCATTTCTTCCATTTGGACGTTGAAGTATAGTCGCTTCACGTTTATTTATTATTTGCCTACAAGCTACAAACAATACAGTTTTTGAATATTAGATATTGTTCTAGATTAAGCCTAAAATGTTACACCTGCAACGAAAATTTTATTTTATGTACTACACACTAGAGGGCGAATCCTTGTATGTAAATTAAATCGTATAAAAATCACTGATTAATTTTAGGACATAAAAAAGGATGTATGAGAAAAGGTTGGTTGAAAATGTAAAAATTAACAGTAAGGATTTCTTTAAGTACGTTAAGGGTAAACAACATGTTAGAATGGAGGTAGGACCCTTAAGGGATGATAAAGGAAGGCTCGTATCTGATGATTAGGATTTAGCTAGGTTATTAAATTTTGTTTTTTCTTCGGTTTTTACATCTCCACATCTTGAACAGTTGATAGATAGAAACAATTAATTCTGAGCTTGTTAAAGAAAAATTTGGGAAGTTTAAAGAACGATAAGGCTTCTGTGCCAAATAATATTTTCCTCAAGGATTTTGAAAGAGGTTAAGAATTGAATATGTGAGCCACTTGCTACTATTTGTTTAAGTTCTTGAATAGTGGGCAGATACCAGAGGATTAGAAGTTAGCTAATGTAACTCCTCTTTTCAAGGGAGGTGATAAAAATTGTCCCAGTACCTATAGGTCCATTAGTCTTACATCAGTTGTGGGAAAAGTTTTGGAAAGTCCGATAAAAGAAGCTTTGCAAAGCCATTTAACAAAGTTTAGAATTTTATTGAATAGTCAACATGGTTTCACTAAGGGAAAATCTTGCCTTACAAATCTTTCAACATTCTTTGAAAAGGTTACTGCTTATGTAGATGAGGGTAAGGCTGTAGATTTGATGTATCTGGATTTTCAAAAAGCATTTGACATGGTGCAACATATAAGGCTTGCGAAAATAATTTCTATAGGTATGGGGATAAGTTAGCAAATTGGATAGAAGAGTGGCTGGATGGAAGAAACAGAGGGTTATTACAAATGGAGTTCAGTCAGACTGGATTAATGTTACAAGTGGGGTACCTCAGGGTTCAGTCTTAGGACCTTTGCTCTTTTTGATTTATATTAATGACATAGATAAAGGAATGGTCAAGAAATTACTTGAATTGCAAATGATACAAAGGTCTTGGGTGTTGCTAGCTATGAAGAGGATGCTCTAATTTACAAAAGGGTTGCTAGAATCCAGGTTTCGAGACCCGTGGTGGACAGAGCACAGATAGCCCATTGTGTAGCTTTGTGCTTAATTACAAACAAACAAACAATACAAAAGGATTGAGATCATTTAGTGAGTTGGATAAACAAGTAGCAGATGAGTTTTAATTATAATAAATGCCAAATAATGCATGTGGGTTATCATAATTTGAATTATAAGTATAATTGGAATGGGAATAACCTTAAAAGTGTCATGAAAGAAAGGGAGTTTGATATAATAGTTGATCAGTGATCATCCAAGCAGTGTGCCGTTGCTAGTGGTAGGGAAAATAGGATTTTAGGTTGTAGCTACAGAAATATTGAATACAAGTCAAAAGAGGTTATAATTTCATTGCATGGGTCACTGGTTAGGCCAAATGTGGAGTATTGTTTTCGGTTTTGGGCTCCTTACCATTTGAAGGACATTGAATTGTTGGAAAGGGTTTAGAGGAGGGTTACTAGAATGGTGCCTGGGCAATATCAGATCTAGGATTTTGCTAGGGTTGGCTATGAGAAATGTGTGAAAATGTATAAACAATGCACTGTTTACATTTTGTGAATATGATCTATTTTAAGCTTATGTATCTTACTTGAATTTGTAACTAAAGTAGTACAGAAAATGAATTAATTATTTAAAATACATAAACAAATTAAACATATTCAAATATTACGATTAAGCATTGGATAAATACACATTAATTTATTAAGTGTGTACAACTATACGCAAGTACATGGGCAGAAAACAAAACATAACTATGATAGTTTATGACAGTATGTATGTGTAAACAAGGAATAATTTATTCTAACAGTTAAAAAAGGGGTTTGCGCCTGCATTTGACGAGGATGCAGTGAAATAAATCGTTGTATGATTTCACCTGTTGACAAAGTAACAGTATTACAATGCATGACTATCATTTATAAATCAGATAGCCCATCAGAAGCCATGTATGAATGCGACGAACATAAGAGAATGAACGTTCAGCCTCACAACTACCAACTGACAAAATTGCTAAAATACAAAGTAATTCTCTGACATTTGGGAAGAATATTTCATCAGCAGATTGGCAAATTAGTTGCGTCACAGATTCTTTGCTGTTTTTATTATTCTTACAAAGGTGCTGCCATCTAAGTAACTCACTGTTGAAGGCAGTTGAACGTGGAAGAAAAAGTCATTTTTTGAGCAATAGATTTACCAATGCTTGAAGTTTATCATAGTTCTTCTTTATGATGACATCTGGCATGAATGAGCACAGCTCGAAGTGCACTCACATCTTTTCTTTAAAGCGTGACCTCAATTCTTCAGAGATTATAGCTAGAAAAGGAATTGCTATGTTGTGTTTGTAGTAGTTGGATGTATTTTTTGCAGGGCTATTGGAGCGATGCGTCTGACATCCACATATAATCCTGTTACATTTGATTCAGAATCTACAGATCGTGCTAATTCTTTGGCTTTGGCGTAAACAGTGGAAAACCAATAATCAGCAGATGCACGAAGAGTTGCATAAAAAGAAATCATCTGATCTACTTTTTGAAAAACCAAATAAGCTTCAATTAGTTTCCTTGAAGATTCGACACAGTTGGACACATTGGTTCTAATCTTTCTTTGCAATTATAAATGTGACGATATGCTCAAAATTAGTAAATGTAACCCATTAGCCTTACTTCTGAATCCCAACTCCAGCTCTCTGCTTCTGTGTAAATATTTGGGTCTCCAGAGGGTTGGCAAATTTCATCGAGTGTTCATACAATATAGACATAAAGCTCGTCAATTGTGTCGAAAGTGAGGTGTAGCTCTAACCATATCGGTTTTCAAAGTTTTCTTAATACCAGGAGCAAGAGCAACAATGACATTTTGAAAGAGCTCTTGGCGTTTGGGTGAATTGTCAAAGAATGAAGATAACCGTAGACAATAATCCACCATATTCCGAATGGAAGGTATAGCACAACCACGACATACTGCTAGGCTTATAGAGTGGAGTAAACATCCTTGGTAATAATCCACCATATTCCGAATGGAAGGTATAGCACAACCACGACATACTGCTAGGTTTATAGAGTGGAGTACACATCCTTGGTAATAATCCATCATATTCAGAATATGAAGGTATAGCACAACCACGACATACTGCTAGGTTTATAGAGTGGAGTACACATCCTTGGTAATAATCCACCATATTCTGAATGGAAGGTATAGCACAACCACGACATACTGCTAGGTTTATAGAGTGGAGTACACATCCTTGGTAATAATCCACCATATTCCGAATGGAAGGTATAGCACAACCACGACATACTGCTAGGTTTATAGAGTGGAGTACACATCCTTGGTAATAATCCATCATATTCTGAATGGAAGGTATAGCACAACCACGACATACTGCTAGGCTTATAGAGTGGAGTACACATCCTTGGTAATCAGCATCTGGTGCAAATTTCTTAATGTATGCTTCAACTCCTTTTTTTTGTCGGAACTCATTGTGTCACAAGCCTGGCCTTTGTAGTCTTCTGTTTTAACATGTTGATTCTGAAGAGTGCCACGAATTGTTGATGTAATCGTTTATCCTGTTATTCACTCAAGGTCAACTAAGTCGAGAAATACTTCATGTTTTATTTAGTTTTATTGCTGCCCAGTTACATCCAAAATTCGCAGACAAACTGAAAGAAGTTCACGCCAATTGGAAGAGGTTTCATCCGCTATTAATGCGTAGGGAGGAAATGTACGGAGGCACATCCAAAAATGGTAATGAAATGGATCTGCAACTATTTGTATTATTTTGTTTTGTATTGTCTTATTGGACCAGAAAGGAGGTGTTCTTACAAAATTGGGTTCTGCTTGGACATAAGATGAATTAGAGCAATAAAATTATCTTCAATGTGATCAGGGACCTCTGCGTATTCGATCTTGTCATCGCGATACCTTAGTAAACCTATATGCTGTCTTGCACAACATAAAACGGCATCGACTATAGTTGGAAGAATTTGTTTATTACTTTTTACATTGTCAGCAGTAATTGAATTAATAATTGAATCGATTCGAAGTCTAGGATCGCACACTTGTGATTTATTGTAGGATGCACGTTGAATGCTTTCTTGGTGGTAGGTCTTTGATTCATGACTCAGGAACTCTTTGGATTTATTGAATGCGGTTTTCACGAAATCACCTACGGTTTGCTTCTCCATTTTTTATAAAAAGAGAAAACAAGAGAGCCACCATCAACCTTTGTAACTAGGGTGATTGCTTTAAGTAAGCCACCTATAGTCATGAAGCCATGTCCATTGAAAAGCAATTGTCTTACATTTTTATTCTATTTTGAACGTTTTATTTTCAAATTTCTAACTTGGGGAGGTTTCCAGCAACATTCCATAAATTCCACTTTCGCTGAGTCATTCATCTCTGTTGAGACGTTTTCGTCAAGTACAGATGCAATATCTGTTATTGAAATGGTGTCTTTTATTTGTAAAATAGAAGTAATTGCTTCAGAAGACTGTGTTGTAGTTGTCTCTGGTGATTTGCTTTAACAGCATACTTCATCAAATTTTGGAGTACTACTTTGCCTAAAATGAAAATAAGAGAAACACTGTAGCTTTAGACGCTTACCTGGTGTTCCGCTAGACATAATGAATAATGAAAAATAAAATATCAGTAATTCTATTTAAACCAGAGAGGTAAGTGAAATGTAAAGTATAATAAAACAAAAGTACATACATACATAGTAAATATGTGATCAACTTACAATGGTGTAAGTTACTTGAAAGAAGAACCGTTTGCCCTGTAGATGTACAATGTAAAAATATTATATTGAGTGCTTGTGAGATTCACTTGAGTCTAAATTTATAATCTATCAGCTGAGAGAGACGCCAGAGGAAATTCAGCATTATGTTACAGGTATACTTATTGATCCGAGGTATTATCCAATCAAATGTCTTAATGTCCCAATCTGCTTTATAGATATTAGTTAGTCAGCTCACGAATTTTAATTACTCTTGTAATTAATTATTAAGTAAACATTAAATAACAAATTTTCAAAAATGTGACATAAATGTTTTTTAAACAATACAAAGGGTGGTGGTGGCTAGCAACTCTAGTTACCCCCCCCCCCCCCCCCCCCCCCCCCCC
>NW_013673431.1:13187-23001 GCF_000517525.1 Limulus polyphemus
ATTCCCCCCCCCCCCCCCCACACACACACCTAAATCCGCCACTGCTGGGATAGAAAGTTGTCCTAGGATGAGAGGTTGGAATCTCTCAAATTGTTTTGTCTTGAAAAAGAAGAGATAGAGGTGTTTACGATTCTAAAGGGAATTACTAGTGTTGATATATCATCTTTTTTATATACTTAACTGTGAGAATAGTAGGACTAGGGGACACAAATATACATTTTGGAAGGGTAGGAGTAGGAGTCATCTTCAGCTAAGACAGTTTTATTTTCTAACAGGATGGTTGGTCTTCGGAATGGGTTGCCTTCAGATGTTGTGGAGGAAGGAAATTTAAGTGAGTTTAAGAAAAAGCTTGATAAGTATATGAATGACAAGAGCTGGTCTTAAGATGTTTTTTTTTTATTTATCTATGAATAGTGATACACACACACACATGGATATATACTTAGAGATGTGTATTTAATTTATGTTGTTGACACATTTCAAAACGCTTATTGTATTGAAGAAACGGGTCAAAGAATCGCTAACTGTGTTTTCGACATACTTTTTGTTTCAACATGAAGATCCGGGCATTCCGGAAGTTGTACATCTACTGGTGGGGAAGTAGGAAGGGGCGTTTCCTGAACTGCCTCCTATAACCCTCAATTCGAAGATTTTATCACACTAGACGTCTTACTTTTATAATCAATAATAAGTTAATAACACATATTTCTTCGCAGACGTAACTACGTGGTTGTAAGGGATTAAACACCGGATTAGATTCAAAAGAAAGAGTTGCTCAAAACGTTGGTAACTAAAGAAAAAACAACTTTGTTTAGTGGGTGTGCGTTGATGGATCTTGGAATTTAAAGACAGCGGCAGTTAGATTAATTGTTCTGACTTGAGTTCACTACGTATGACGAACTATGAAACACTTGTGTTTAACACTTAAGAAACATAAGTTGTAGAAAGTTTTTACTCCCTGTTAACTTTTCACTAACTTCACTCTGGAATCGAACGTCATGAAAGGTGTTTGTACGATTTTCATTTTTATGGTTTTGACATATCCTGTTTATATCAGGGTAAGTTCATTTGAAGTTATCTTCCATTTTTGTGTTATCTGTTTATTAATTTTATATTTTTCCGTCTTGTGAATGCATTACTGGTCTACAGTTTAGGTCAAAAGCGTTTACTCGTAATTTTTATGCATAAACAACACATATTTACCGACGTAAATTTAGATTTGTGTTTTTGAATGTAAAGCAAAAAGTATGCTTAAATTAATTATATCATAGATATTTTTATTAAACAAAAAATTATTTTTACTTCTACGCTACGCTACTATTTTACTACGTGATCTTTATTAAGCCTAACACTATTTTACTTATACAATACGCTGTTATTTTACTATATGATCTTTATTAAGCCTAATACTATTTTACTTATACGATAAGCTGCTATTTTACCATATGATCTTTATTAAGCCTGACACTATTTTACTTATACGATACGCTGCTATTTTACTATATGATCTTTATTAAGCCTGACACTATTTTACTTATACGATATGCTGCTATTTTACTATATGATCTTTATTAAGCCTGACACTATTTTACTTATACGATATGCTGCTATTTTACTATATGATCTTTATTAAGCCTAACACTATTTTACTTATACGATAGGCTGATAACTACTAACCAGAAGGAAAGCAGCCATTCAGTAGCACCCGAGATCCCACCATTCACACTAAGAGATTAACTGTCACTCTTATAACGCACCCACAGTTTTAAGTGGGGGTGGGATATTTTGTAGTATGACAAAGATTCGAATCCCGTTCGCAAGCTCCGAAATATAAAAGTTAGGAAATCATCTGTTGGGGAACTTCTCTAATCTTCATTAAGTTTAGTAATTACCTGCAAGTTAAGAAATAGTTTGTACTATAACGGCGTTATAAGTTAAAGTAAAAAAAAAAAACTCAATGATCTTATTAAGCCTAATAATAAACTTACGAAAGCATTTGTCTTCAAAATTCAAAACCTAATGTTTAAGTTAAAAAAAAAAGAATTTGTGAAAATAGCTCACGTTAGTCAGATATTTAGAAACGTTTGTCAAGAAAGCTCACTAATCTTCTTTAAGCCTAGGGGCCTGGCATGGCCAGGTGGTTAGGGCGCGGGTTTGAATCCCCATCACACCAAACACGCTCGCCCTTTTAGCCGTGAGGGCGTTATAATGTGACGGTCAATCCTACTATTCGTTAGTAAAAGAGTAGCCCAAGAGTTGGCGGTGGGTGGTGATGACTACCTGCCTTCCCTCTAGTCTTACACTGCTAAATTAGGGACGGCTAGCGCAGATAGCCCTCGTGTAGCTTTGCGCGAAATCCATAAGAAGCAAACAAACAAATCTTTAAGCCTAATACTTAAGATATTATTTACAGGAAACCTAACTACTCTTCATTAAGCCTAACTCTAAAAGGCGCACTACCAACGGTGGTTTTAAACATTCATACAAGTTACGAGAACTAGTTACGCCGCCCTGGTGTATCATCATTTGTGCGAACCATATGTGTTCCATTTATAACTACATGAAAGTCAATCCGGGTCCTTTTTTGTCACTTTACAGTTAGATTAAAATCAAGTTTAATTGTTTTTGGATAGTCAGGAGTACTAACATGCAATAAATATCCTTACACACGGGAATGTGTGGGAGGTCTCACCCCTCCTCACGTAGGTGATGTTGCCATCTTAATTATGGTTTCATTTTTTTCCCCTTGGGAAAAATCCAAACCCGCGTGCATATTGTGGGTAACATATCGTTTATAATTTTTTTGTGAGTGAGAATACAGATGTAAATTAAAGTCGGGTAACTATTTTGTGCTTTGTTGTTGTAGTACGAGCAGTATTAACAGTAGAATAATAACAAGTTTGTTACATCTATATACAGGCAAACTCGATGCACATGCATCAAAGACGAGGAGTTTCATGCCCTAAAGGATGTCAGTGCCAACCGGCTTACCTGTCTCACACCTTGATGGCTAGATGGTTCGACAGAGAACAAAATTTAAGAGCCACTCTTTGTGTGCTTCAACAAGAAACCCATATCCAAAAGTTATTTGATGAAATTCCATTAGCAACCGAGATGCTTACGATACTTCAGGCACCAGATGCACCCAATTCTACTATTACCGAATCCATGTTGTCTCGCTTACCAAAGCTGCAAGGCATTGATTTCCAAGGATCAGGACAAAACCCTTACAAACTGAACCTAGGACCTTGTGCTTTTCGACAACTTCATAGTCTTCAATACATTTCTTTGCAGAAGGTCAATTTTATGGGCAATAAAGTGTTTGATGGGTTAAAGACGGTAGAAGTGTTACAAATATCAGAGTGTGATATTGAGGTTCTCTCTTGGAGACTTCTTGCCGAACTTTCGTCTTTACAGGAAATAGCTCTCGTGCGAAACGGAATTAGCTTTTTAGAAGATTTTGCATTTTATGGCACTCCAGACTTAAAGCGATTATCCTTGTCGCACAACAACATTATGACGTTACAAGCTGAAGCACTAGTCGGATTACTGAAGTTGGAAGTACTCGACCTCAGTAACAACAATCTCGACAGAATCTCTGGGGTTTCTTTCCCACCCCTCCCACATTTGCAATGGCTAGAACTAAAACATAATCCGATTGAAGTCATCTTTCCAAACTGTTTCCAGTTTCTAAATGGTACTTATCGTCTGAGCCTTGGTCACGCCGAAAAGTCCATTCATCTGATAAAGTTCAGTTTTCGAGGTCTAGAAAATTTAATATATCTTCATATTCCGAATGTTAACAACGACATTCTATTAGAACACATGTTTTATGGGCTTAATTCTTTGACACACTTGACCCTAGAGGGCAGGATTACCGCTATTGGCGACCGTGCTTTCGTTGGCGCACACCGGAGGCTGGAAAGACTTAGCCTTCACAAGTGCAAGTTGATAAGGATTGCCAGGGATGCATTCCATGGACTTCACCTATTAATATCTTTGGATTTATCTTCCAACAAACTACGGGGAATTTCTAGACATTCCTTTGAAAATCTGGAACGACTACGTGAACTGATTCTAAATGACAACATGTTACACATTCTTCCGAATGAAGTGTTCCTTCTGCCACAACTAAGAAGTCTAAGACTTGACTCAAATTCGTGGAACTGCACTTGTGGAATGGCCAGTTGGAGCGAGGACGTAACAACTCGTGTACGAAGAGTACTGTCCAATCCATGTCCACTGGGGAACCAAAAAGCAAACTGTATGGGATTCGAGTCCGCTTATGTCGTAGATCCCAGAGTAACACCAAGGTGTGATTACCCACCACAGATTCGAGGAAGAACTGTGTACGAGGCTATAAGACACCATCTTGACTGCTACAAAAGAAACGAATGAATGTGTTATACTCGAAGTAATGCATAATAAGAACCACGTGTGTTATATTTTGTCGGTGTAGCTTCAAAAAATCACCTTTTTCGTACAAATAAAAATAATTAGAAGGGATCACTTTGTAAGGTTACCATAAATATGTATGTGAAAACAAAACAAAAAGGTTTGAATTAGTATCACCATATTGTTTGACAGTTAATGTTATTTTGTTGTAAGAACTGCGAATAATTGTCAGTTACGCGTTGTATGATTAATGGAATAGTTAGCTCAAAAACACACACACATATATATACATGTAAATAACGAAAGAGGGAACCGAATGCTTGAAACTTATTGAATGACCATCGAAATCAGATTTGTTTAACAGAAAAGTATATATATCAGAAAAAGTACAAATGTTTTGTTTAAATTTTCTATTACTGTGTATAATATATATACATGAAGGATTATAATTGATTCTAATAAAAAGAAATATACCATTAAAAGAATATTTTGTTTTGCCTTGAGTTTGATGAGTTACCAACATTTCTTTTAAGACTGTGGAGTTATAATCTTAATGAAAACGCCCTGATTTTTAGCCGCTGCACAGCGGCACATAGAATGGCTCTGAGTTGTGTTTTATTTAAATACAAACTTTTATCTCATAAATCCGTTATCTCTTGACCGATATGAGTTCTAATTACAGTTTTTGACTCAGGAGGTCAAATATTTTCGATTGATATATTTGACCGCGCCCAAGGTCTCATAGTTTAATTTACTCTAATCCTGCCTAAAATAAATTCAATTTAATGGTAGGCTAGTAGAGATCCTGATGAGCAATAAAATTGAATCGGGTATACACGAACCCCACGCTTGATATTGCTGGCGCACAAAAATATAGCTAAGTAAAAAGGTCTCATAGATTAATTTACTCTAATCGTGCCTAAAATAATTTCAAATGCTGCGGCTGTCAAGATTCCCTCTTGTTCATATTTAATGTAAAATTTTGGTTAAATATATAAAGAAATATAGCTAGAGGACGCTTTTTATTACCCGTTTTTGATTGGGTTGGGCTCATTCCGTAACGCTTTATTGAAAAGCATTGATAATTATTCTGAGAAAGGTGATTTCTAGCAATGTGTTTTGAAGGTAAAATATTCTCAAGTTCGAACGTGACTTCGTTACAGGACCGATCTTTTGTATGTAAGATTTCTTGAGTCTCTATTTGACTTTGTTATAGAAACATTTAAAGTTTTTTTAAATTACCGATCGTCTAGAAGACGAAATATCTTGAATCAATATTTGATGTTTTGTGTAAGTACTTGAGTATGTTAATAGACAGTTAAAAACAGTCGACTTGCGTAACATGGGTAGTTAAAAAAAATTCAAGTTGTGCTACATGAAAGGTTTAAAATAATAGAGTTTCACCATTTTCCGATTATTAAAACGAAATTTTACAGAAACATTGTGATTTCCACACTAGAAACCTTTATAAGAGTGCTTTAGGTGTATTACACACACACAATTAGAAAAAAATTCTAGTTAAGCCTAAAAACAGTTATATAGATACATTGTTGTACCACACGGAAGATTACTAAAGACATACTCATTGTGTCTCAAGATTTATATATATATATATACCTGTTGTGTCTCAAGACGTACAGAAACACACCCTTTGTGTCTCAAAATTTACATAAAAATATCCGTTGTGCCCCAGGAAAGTTTACAGAAATATTCTGTTTGAGACACAAGGAAAGTCTACAAAAACATCCAGCGCTTCACCCTGCAGCCAACAAACGCGTATCCTAACTTCATTCCTACATTATAAAAACCATATTGTTACGCCTCTGTGTTCGTTTGTTAATTTTCCGTAAAAATTATTTCCGAATTCTTTAACGATACAAGTCCTTTCTTAAATAAAACTAGTTTATTCTTTCTTAATACAACTTTGCAATACACTTAATTTCCACAGTCACGCTATAACTTAAACAAACGCTATAATTCACAACGAATGATTCACGCGCTTGACTCAATTGTCCGTCTCTATCTCTGTCTGCAATTCAATTCCATTGTTGCCGTCACTTCTTGGCGGTCTTATATACAAGAATACCGCACATCTAGTAAACACTCGAGCATTCAAGAATCTTCGAGAATATCATGACGTGTTACTAGGGTCACGTGACTTCCGCTGTCGTAACAATATCATAAGACCCTCCGTGCTCAATTGTTGAACCGGAAGTGGGCCTAAAGGGTGATGATACTCTCCACCATAATAAAGTCTTTGACACATAAGAGACGTACTGAATGGAGTGACCTGTACTTTCACCAGATGTCGTATCCTGTAACATGGCTCCACACATTAAAGATGTCCTGTACTTCATGTTTCTATTGATTTTCCATGGCTGTTTTTGGCGACGTCCCGGACTTCATGTGATTTTGTTTGTTTGTAGAACTAAAACTCTCCTATAATTTCAAGTTAAAATTAAAATTAAAAGAGAGTACTTCTATATTTAAAAAGAACAATATAAAAGATAGTCTTTTTGCAACTAATACTAACCAAAGCACGTTTGTTTAACACTAGTCGTTGTCAGGTTGCACATAAAAATATTAATTTTTTATACAATAAAGTCTTGATGACGATTTTTTGATGAATGTTTCTGGGAATATCAAAGACTCTAGTAGTAAGTCAATCTAGAATAATATTTGTATTTACCAGCAGCCAAGTCTCCTGGAGACTAGTAGTAAGACTGTCCAGAGTAATATCAGTTCTTACCAGCTAAGTCTCCTGGAGACTCTAGTGGTAAGACTGTCCAGAGTAATGTCAGTTCTTACCAGCTAAGTCTCCTGGAGACTAGTAGTAAGCCTGTCCAGAGTAATGTCAGTTCTTACCAGCTAAGTTTCCTAGAGACTCTAGTAAGCCTGTCCAGAGTAATATAATTTCTTACCAACTAAGTCTCCTGGAGACTCTAGTAGTAAGACTGTACAGAGTAATGTCAGTTCTTACCAGCTAAGTTTCCTGGAGACTCTAGTGGTAAGACTGTCCAGAGTAATGTCAGTTCTTACCAGCTAAGTCTCTTGGAGACTCTAGTAGTAAGCCTGTCCAGAGTAATTAAGAACTGACCCAGCTGAGTTTCCTAGAGACTCTAGTAGTAAGTCTGTCCAGGGTAATATAATTTCTTACCACTAATATTCTCACACAATATGAAGTGTAGGAACTCGTGTACCAAGAAATGTAAGATGATCCGTGTATGAAATGTTAACTACAAAATAAAAAATGTCAGCTGATTACATGATTCTGTCGAGAAGTGTGTGAGTTCTTCTCACATAAAGCAAATATTTCACAGAGGGCGCTACTTTTGTATCACAACTATTTATGTTTTTATTATTTATTTTCAATATGGATTTCCAGCCAGTATATTTGTCTATACTTTTGGTCTTGTTCTATAGGGTAAAAAAAAAGTTCTTGAAACATCAACATTAAATTGTTATTCTTATATTTTATAATATAGCTAAAACACCTTTCCTTTTGATCATTCTGTAACCAAGTTTCTGTATCACAAGTTGACAAACATTCTGAATTGTCTGGAGTTCAGAATATGTCAGTTTTTTGGTCCACTCGCGTGCTGTTTTAATGGATTCTCTGTAAGTCAACGGGTATTGGAGACGTCCTTTGTTATCAAAGAACGTGTGATTATTTCCTTTTCTTGTGTGAAGATTAACGTACTTGTTTATTTCTTCGTGCATTGGAAAGTTTAGAAAACGAAGCAACTTTTCCGACCAGGTTTTTGGTTGCATTGCTACGTCTTCATAACGCACTCTCAAGTACTTGACCCCGTACCTGTATTGTATAATATCTCCTATCAACAGGTCATCCTGTAAACTTCGACACAGGAACCGAGGATCACGACAGTCGGGGGTTATGCACCACCTCTTCTGCTTGCGAGAGGCTATCAGCCCCCTTGGGTCTCTAACTAGGTGAATGACATGTAAATTTGGAACTTTTTTGTCTTTCAAAAGTTCTATCGCGTGTCTCAGTCTTAACCTAACAGTTTTGATTATGAGTAGCCTTGCGTTTCTACAAGCGTTCTCTAACAGGCCTGTCTTCAAACACAACTCTGTTGGGTTTCGTAGGCAGTCCCACGTGTTTCTACGAAAAGCACAGAGAGATTTGGGATATGCGTGACAAGGAGACGATTGGTTTTTGAGCTTGAGTAAAGTATCACTGTTCCATTCCTCTTTCTTAACTAATTGGAAATATTGGGGGGCGTTTGTATAATCACAGAGTAGTAGGTGTTTTAAGACTTGTACTGCCTCCAGTGCTTGACTAGAATCAACGTGTCCAAGAAGGTTGAGGTACATAAATGGTTCAAACCTATAGAATGTGTCTGGATAATAGCTGAGCATCTCACCAAGAAACGTTGACCCACTTCTCCAATATGTCAACAGCAAAACCCTGGGATTTTCATGGAAGAACTAAAAGAAATGAACAATTTATAAGTAAGTATACTAGAGGTAACGTACGAAAAGTCCACTTTTTAACGTTATTAAATATGTTATCAAATAACGTAGTAGTGATTTTATTATTAAATTGTATTATCTACATGTTTCATATGCCCAGTTTAATTACACTCATAGACAAACTTTTAGATATCAGCTCATTTAATTATTACAAAAAATAAGTAAAAGGATTGTTTATTAGTAACGTTAACTAGGACCATATGTTTGTTCGTACTATTAGTTGGGATGATATGTTTGTTTGTAGCGTTAACTAGGGTTTGAATCACACTTAAACAGGCCCACCGCAATTCCTTTACATTTAAACATCACCAACTGTTATACAAAACATTTTTAAAGCTGTAAATCTTCTACTTTGAAGAAAACCTTTCCTTCCAAGTTACTGAATAGCTAAGATAATGGGACTATGGTATATAACAGCGGGTTATGAACGCATGTTTTAGAACATTAGTAACATTTGTTTTCAAAGCAGTGACGTAAAAATCCTAAACAGGCATAACAATTAGATTTTTTAGGCTTAACAAAATAGATAAAGTAATGCCTAACTACAAATGTTTTTAACCTCTTAATTAGCTTATGATAGATTCTGAGAACGAACTGTACTCTCATCCCAGAGAAGCTCTGATATTAACCAAAAATAAGAAGTATTTAAATATATTAAAAACAGGACCTCGATTTCCTTCCAATGTGTATGTATTAGGACAAATATTAGGGAAACTCTCGATCAAAAAATACAACATTACATGCTGTATCAAGATAGGATATTTTTTACAGTTAAAGATCTCTTCCCTGGTGTATTGAAAGTAGCTAGTTCTTCTCCAAAATACTGAATAGAATGGAGTATACCTCTTCTCCGCGATACTGAATGGAGTATACCTCTTCTCCGAGATACTGAATGGAGTATGCCTCTTCTCCGAGATACTGAATA